>NC_134357.1:293862290-294162290 GCF_048569485.1 Anomaloglossus baeobatrachus | reverse complement strand
GCCGGCCTGGAAGTGCCTGGGGTGATCTTTGGCTAGTTGAGTATGAGGCCTACTCCTTAATCTTTCTTTGCTGTTTAGGACACTGCACTTTGGGTTAGCAATTGCCCTCTTGCTGCTGGGACTGGTGGTTCGTCCCTTTTTCTGTGGGGTAGACTGCGCAGGCCCTCTCTGGTGCTTCTCTGCTGGAGTCCACACCAGGCCCTTGGGATGCAGCTGTACCCTCAGTTTGCTTCTGGGCCAGGGGGCTTGCAGCTCTCCTGCCCTCCGGATTAAGCTACCAGGGATGGATTTTATGCCCTGGCAACCACAGACTCTGATGTCCGAGTCTCCTCTGTGCCTCTCTGCACCTCTTGGTTCACTGGGCCAAGCTATTCCAGCTCTAGGCCCCAATTCCACAAGGCAGCACTACTCAACGTCTGTCCTCTTTCACTCCTGTCTCCAGACTAACCACTACTTCCTCCCTTCAGCCAGACTTAAGGAATGCTCCCTGAAGTTCCAGGTTCAGAGCTCCCTCTGCTGGCCGGAGGGAGAACTGTGTTGGGTGTTAACTTACTGGCCAATAGATCTCCCAATTACTTCCAGGCTCAGCATTAACCCTTTGGGAGGGCAATGCTGTTGTGGCGACCAGGTCCTGGGGCGCCACATATCCATCTCTATATCTACCCATCTATTTATCTTTCTAGCTGCTTCCATATTTTTTTTAGATCATGGGAAATCTGGTTGCTGAGGTTAAGAGCCAAGTGTCAGCATGATTATCACGTACCCCAAGTGCCAGTGTCATCCCGTACCCCAAGTGTCTGTGTACGTGGAGGGGAACCCGGATCCGAACTTTGCACCAGGGCCCATCAAACTCTAGTTACGCCACTGGCGTGTGGACGTGCATGCATTCATGCAGAACATTGTGGGCGTGCATGTGGCAGAGCATTGCGGGAGTGCGTGTGGCAGAGCATTGTGTGCATGTATGTGGCAGAGCATTGTGTGCATGTATATGGCCGAGCATTGCGTGTGTGCATGTGGCAGAACATTGTGGATTGGCATGCATGTGGCAGAGCATTGCTGGACCGGGGCGTGCAGAGCGCTATGTGGGGAGCACTATGCAGCTGTCCTTGGTGACACTTTAGACATTTATGGTCACCAACAAAATGGCTCCACACTGTGATCCTAATCTTCATCTTCCCTTATCCTTTTGGAAACACCAAGATTGGGAGGGGGAGCTGTGACATCACACACGAGAACAGAATTCACCCACTTTTACTGCAGCTGTAATGTGAGCTAGTTCTTCAGTAGCTCTGCAGCAGGATTTCAGCAGCTGCTTCCCTAGTGTTTAAGAGTGGAAAATATCAAACTTTTCAATCTTTATTTTTATATTTTGTTCAATTAAAAACAAATAATAATATATATTTATTTTTTTTTTTTTTACCACACCTTCCCTTTAATTTTTGCCATGTCTGTGTGTGTGTGTGTATATATTATATATATATATATATTATATATATATATAGCTCTATCTGAATGTGTGTGTGTATGTCCGGGATTAACATCTGCACCGTCGCAGCTACAGCCACAAAATTTTGCACACTCACACGTCTGGACCCCGAGAGCGTCATAGGCTATATTGTGAGGCGAAATTTTAACCTCGCGCATTCCAATTTATCAATCAATTTTGCCCCTATCTACATAATGGGGAAAAAGTGAAACGAAAAGTGTATCTGCACCGTTGCATTTACAATCACGAAATTTTGCACAGACGCCTCATGTGACCCAGGGAATGTCGTAGACTATGTTTTGACATGAAAATGTAACCCCGCTCTTTACAGTTACTCTCCAAAAAACATGCCTCCATTAAAGTAAATGGAGCCTGGAACTACAGGTTATTAGTTGGAGCTGTGATTGGTTGCTATAGAAACAAAAGACATTCATAGTATAAGAAGCTTATATGAAAGGTAATAAGATGTCAGTGGGGAGACAGACAGGGAAAGAGACAGAGAGACAGACGGTGAAAGAGACAGACAGAGACAGACGGTGAAAGAGACAGACAGAGACAGACGGTGAAAGAGACAGACAGAGACAGACGGTGAAAGAGACAGACAGAGACAGACGGTGAAAGAGACAGAGACAGACGGTGAAAGAGACAGACAGAGACTGACCTGGAAAGAGACTGACCTGGAAAGAGACTGACAGGCAGGCAGACAGGGAAGGAGGAGACAGCCAGAGAGACAGACTAAGATAGATGGGGAAAGACACAGACCTTGATAGAGACACACGGGGAAAGAGACAGAGAAATAGAGACAGGCAGAGCAGGAAAGAGACAAACAGGAAAAGACACAGACAAAGAGACGGGGAGACAGACCTGGGAAAGAGACAGACCTGGGAAAGAGACAGACCTAGAAAGAGACAGATGGGGAAAGAAACAGATAGATAGAGACAAACCTGGAAAGAGACAGACCTGGAAAGAGACAGACGGAGCACATTACTTAGCCAATTTAGTTACAGTGCCTACAAGTAGTATTCAACCCCCTGCAGATTTAACAGGTTTGATAAGATGCAAATAAGTTAGAGCCTGCAAACTTCAAACAAGAGCAGGATTTATTAACAGATGCATAAATCTTACAAACCAACAAGTTATGGTGCTCAGTTAAATTTTAATACATTTTCAACATAAAAGTGTGGGTCAATTATTATTCAACCCCTAGGTTTAATATTTTGTGGAATAACCCTTGTTTGCAATTACAGCTAATAATCGTCTTTTATAAGACCTGATCAGGCCGGCACAGGTCTCTAGAGTTATCTTGGCCCACTCCTCCATGCAGATCTTCTCCAAGTTATCTAGGTTCTTTGAGTGTCTCATGTGGACTTTAATCTTGAGCTCCTCCCACAAGTTTTCAATTGGGTTAAGGTCAGGAGACTGACTAGGCCACTGCAACACCTTGATTTTTTCCCTCTTGAACCAGGCCTTGGTTTTCTTGGCTGTGTGCTTTGGGTCATTGTCTTGTTGGAAGATGAAATGACGACCCATCTTAAGATCCTTGATGGAGGAGCGGAAGTTCTTGGCCAAAATCTCCAGGTAGGCCGTGCTATCCATCTTCCCATGGATGCGGACCAGATGGCCAGGCCCCTTGGCTGAGAAACAGCCCCACAGCATGATGCTGCCACCACCATGCTTGACTGTAGGGATGGTATTCTTGGGGTCGTATGCAGTGCCATCCAGTCTCCAAACGTCACGTGTGTGGTTGGCACCAAAGATCTCGATCTTGGTCTCATCAGACCAGAGAACCTTGAACCAGTCTGTCTCAGAGTCCTCCAAGTGATCATGAGCAAACTGTAGACGAGCCTTGACATGACGCTTTGAAAGTAAAGGTACCTTACGGGCTCGTCTGAAACGGAGACCATTGTGGTGGAGTACGTTACTTATGGTTTTGACTGAAACCAATGTCCCCACTGCCATGAGCTCTTCCCGGAGCTCCTTCCTTGTTGTCCTTGGGTTAGCCTTGACTCTTCGGACAAGCCTGGCCTCGGCACGGGTGGAAACTTTCAAAGGCTGTCCAGGCCGTGGAAGGCTAACAGTAGTTCCATAAGCCTTCCACTTCCGGATGATGCTCCCAACAGTGGAGACAGGTAGGCCCAACTCCTTGGAAAGGGTTTTGTACCCCTTGCCAGTCTTGTGACCCTCCACAATCTTGTCTCTGATGGCCTTGGAGTGTTCCTTTGTCTTTCCCATGTTGACCATGTATGAGTGCTGTTCACAAGTTTGGGGAGGGTCTTAATTAGTCAGAAAAGGCTGGAAAAAGAGATAATTAATCCAAACATGTGAAGCTCATTGTTCTTTGTGCCTGAAATACTTCTTAATACTTTAGGGGAACCAAACAGAATTCTGGTGGTTTGAGGGGTTGAATAATAAATGACCCTCTGAATAAACTTTTCACAATTTAAAAAAAAAAAAACAAAAAACGAAATAACATTCTTTTTTGCTGCAGTGCATTTCACACTTCCAGGCTGATCTACAGTCCAAATGTCACAATGCCAAGTTAATTCCGAATGTGTAAACCTGCTAAATCTGCAGGGGGTTGAATACTACTTGTAGGCATTGTAAATCTGTGTGGAATATCTGTGGTGTTGAAATATATGTTGTGAAATGCTTCTATTAGCTTATTAGCTTAGTTTTTGCCTTTTAATAATTACATTTCTATCTATTTGTTTTGTGGTTTTTGTGTGCAGATGTTAATACATTCTTTTTTGTTAACAACAGTTATTAACCCGGGCGAAGCCGGGTAGTACAGCTAATATATATATATATATATATATATATATATATATATATATATATATATACATATATACATACACACACACACGCGCTAACTTCCATGAGATATTTACTAAAAGTAATTGTTGCTCTTGTCACATGAATATCTGTCCTTTAAAGGGAAGCAATCATGTCGTTTTTTCATATTAAACTACCCCCAATGTGTTTTACATCACTGACATAAAAAAAATGTATGTATTTATCTTAATAAAAGATTTTATATGCTTAGGTGAATGCAGTTAACCCCTTAGGTTTCAGTCATATCAGTCATAGGGGAGGCTCTTTTGCGGGGATTATTCACTGTCAGTCAAGTTCAGACATGATTATTTTTTGAACTTGGTGAAACCCCCTGAATTGTAATTAATTATACCACCGATCCTTCACAAACACTCCTCTGCTGAGCTCTGCCCATTACATTCACATGGTCGTGACATCACACAGGTCCTGCATACCACTTCTCCAATGATGAGTTCTGGAGATGGTAGATGCTAGACTGTATGGGCTCCTTGTTACGGGTGACATACAGTCCTGTGTTGCCCGCCTATAGAAGGTCACAGCACTTGGCTGCGCACACTGCTCCCTGACCTTCCACTATTTCTCCTTAGTTTTGTTCAAATATGTTTTCTTGGTTTTCATCCTTTTCCCTTTAGGACCTTGCGGAGTTCTTCAGCCTTTCAGCTGCTTTTCATCAGCACTTCCTTGGTTGAAACTAGAATGTACGGACTCTTTTCAGGTTAGTGGGTGTGACCAGCTTGGTTAGTGGGCATGAACAGCTTGGTTAGTGGGTGTGGTGATGTTTCCTCCTGTCCACTATAATCATGCAAGGGGGCTTTGCACCCCCTATCTGGAGATCTTACCCCCAGACCCCTACTTCTTTTATAAACAACTCCATGCCCACGTGATCTTAAAAAAATAATGTTTATTCCATCTGGAAAACATTGGGCTTCATTTTGAACACGCCCCCAATCACGTGACAGATTATGTCATACCTAGAAGGAGCTTTTACATTCTAGCATCTACCGCACATCCTTTGGTGTCTTTATGTACCTTCACTTCCTATTACTTGGTGCTGGTGATAGCTTTTATACCCTTAACAAGTCTTCAGTGCAAGCAGTTGGCTTGCATACATCTGGAGAATCTTTGTGGTTGCTGCAGTTCCTCTGCCTTAGTCATCTGGAGATAAGTTGTTTGTTCACTTTCCCACTGTTTGTTATCCCTGTGTCTTCTTTACTGCTTAGTGGGGTTGACTAAGTGCTCATCCCATCCGCTTCCTACTAGGAACTACTTCAGGGTCAGGTATCTGGCTCGGCGCATAGGTGCAAAACCTATCTAGGGTTGTGAGGGAAGCCAAGGCCCAGCAGTTTGGTTGGTCAGGGGTCACCACCTCCCCCTTCCCTAGACACAGGGTTTCCCTTTCGCCATTCACTTTATACTTCCCCGTATCTGACATGACACTCCTTCCAGATATGACATCATTTCTGTTACGTGATAGGGCCGTGTTCGAAATGCAGCCTGACATTTCCAGTTGGAATAAACATTATTTTTTTAAGCTGCTATGGTCATGGAGTTGTTTATAATAGAAGCGAGGTTTCTGGGAGTAAGACCTCCAGGGGAGGTGGGGGGTGCATAATGATAGTGGACGGGAGGAAACATTGCTATGCCCATCAGCCAAGTTAGTTATGCCCACTAATCTGGAGCAGCCCATACATTCTAACCGCAACCCTCTGGAGATCAGCAAAGGAAAAATGGTAGTGCAGGACCTGTGTGACGTCACAATCATGTGACTGTAATGAGTGGTGCTCAGGTCAGCATTGATAAACTTGGTCTATTCAGGACCTGTGTGATGTGATTTCATGAGTATGCGACCGTAATTGGCAGAGTTTAGCAATGTAGTGTTTGTGAAGGACCTGTGGTGTAAATACCAAGTTCAAAAAATAATTATGCCTGAACTTGACTGACAGTGGATGATCCCTGCAAAAGTGCTGCCCCTATGACTGATATGACTGAACCCTAATTTACTGCATTCACATAAGCATATAAACTCTTTCATTAAGATACATGCATGGAATTATTTGTTTTTAACCATGTTAGTGATGGATGCATCATGTAAAACACATTGGGGGCAGTTTAGTATCAAAAACCTACATGAGAGGTTCCCTTTAAATCTTTGATGCTCGCCTTGTGCCGTGATATCATTATCAGCTCTGCAGAATGTGCTAACACAATACATGCTTAGAGACTTTGCAATAATCTAAATTAAAAATCCCTCTAAGTAAAGCAAAAATCAGAAAGATGATTTTTTTTTCATGCCATATTAGTACCTGTAAACATAGAAATAGAAGTAAGCCATTGTATATAAAGAGTTTCTGCTGTGGATGGTTCAGAGTCCGCATACATAACAGGCTTCGCCATTTACTGCTGCATTGACGCTCAGTTGGTGGTTATAGACCCTGCGATGTAAAATCTCCCTGGACTGTAAGCCAGAATGTGGAGGCGCTCTGTGAGGGAAGCTCCTGCCTTGGTAGATTTGAGCTGATCTTATATGGACAGTAGTGTTGAGCGGACCCGAACTGTAAAAGTCCGGATCCGCGCGGTTTCAGGGTCCGATCCGGGTCCGACCTGGACCCAGGAATCCGGCTGCAAGATCCGGGTTTGGGATTTTTTTTCCGCTCAGCTCTAATGGACAGTCATTTATATCTATGGCCACCATGTAATACTACACTGCCTCTGCAGGGGGAATACCTGTTTGGTTGCCGTTCCATCTTGTAAAATTAGCAGTTTGCCAGGATCAGGAGAAGAAAACGTCTAAGGCTGCTTTCACACTACGTTTTTTAGCATGCGTTATGAACGTTTTTTTGCTGCAAAAGCGGATCCTGTTTTTGCAAAGAAAAACGCATGCAAACGCATGTGTTATTTTGTGGGATCCTGTCACTTTAAGTTTATGGGCGGGCATTGGAGTCATGTGATCGGAGTGAGGGGAACTGAACGTGAAAGACTGAGAGCCGACATCTGACAGCTGTGGAGGCTCGTAACCAAGGTAAATATCGGGTAACTTGCTTGGATATCCGATATCTACATTGGTTACGAGCGTCTGCAGCTGCTAGGAGCCGGGCTGCCTGCTCCCTGCACACGTAACCAAGATAAACATCGGGTAACTAGGACCGCGGTTACCTGATGTTTACCATGGTTACGAGCATCCTCCACTCTCAGGCGGGGGAGAGAGGGAGGTAGGTGGAGAGACTGATCACGCGAGGTTGGTTTCTGGGCATGCTCAGTAGAGCAAGCAGGATCCTGTCTATCAGCATGCCAGCGTTCACATGCGTTTGCATGCTGTTTAGTCAGGATCCAACAATTTGAAGTATTTGGACGCAGCTCAAAAACGCTACAAGTAGAGTTTTTGAAAAAAGTTAAAAAACTGCAAGTCGCTGGATCCTTACTATAACGCACGCAAACGCAGGTTGACGCGAGTCCATTGCAAATGCATTGAAATGAAAACGCATTTGCACTTGATCCGTTTTTGCGTTAAAAAAACGTTCATGACGGATGTTAAAAAACGTAGTGTGAAACCAGCCTTACTGTAGCCTGTAGATTAGTGATAATTGTGTGTGATCCATTTTTAGACATGGAAGCCTTATATTACCTCCTATGAGAACCTAAGGTTGGGCAAGCTGGATTCTGTATGCCGATCTTTCCCCCGACATCTACTGTCACACCCTACACATTAGATAATTGGCAGGTATGGTGAACATCATCTATTGTGTATGAGCAGGTTTAGGCTTCAGGCTACTGTGGTATCTAATGGGCATCCCCAGGCTCTTTCTAGATTTAGCTGAATTGCTTTCATCCCTCTTCTGCTTCTCTGGCCTTTCTATGGTAACTATCTACAATTTCCATCTGTTTTATCAGACGTCTGTCTACTACTGCAGAGCTACAGCTTGTTAATTCTTCATTTATTCCATGTGCTTTGACATACTATCTGGACACCATACACTGCCTACTTTCCACTAAACTAAGCTAAAGCCACATGGTTTACTTTGCAAATTTATGCTTTCTAGGACCTTAAGTAACACTGGCATCCCTCCATGGTTCCTTCTCCCTTCCCCTAATGCAGAGGTCCCCAACTCCAGTCCTCAAGGCCCACCAACAGTGCAGGATTTTGGGATTTCCTTAGTATTGCACAGGTGTTAATGTAATTACCTGCCCAGGTGCTGGTTCCAACAGCAGTGCAATGCTAAGGAAATCCTGAAAACATGCACTGTTGGTGGGCCTTGAGGACTGGAGTTGGGGGACCCTGCCCTAAGGGATGCCAACATGCTCAGTGCTGTGGCCGCCCTGCAAGTCCATCCTGTGTGCCACCTCCCCAGGGCCTGCAAATGTCGCACAGGTCTCCTGGCAACCTGCTTGGGGTGCGTGCATGATTGCATGCTTCCCGCTTCTTAAAGGGGCAGTATGCGCACTCTGCAAGTGTCCTCACCCTATGGCTGAGAATCACAGAGTACTTACGGCACCCTCCGCTGTCTGAACCCGTCTTGTATCCTGCCAGTACCTGTACCCTTCCAGAACCCTGCGAGTACACAGACCCGACCTCCCCGTGATCGTCATCCCGTCCTGTGATCCTGCATGTGCCTGAACTAGCTGTGATCACGTACCCAGCCTTACACTCTCAACCAATGTGTGATCCTGCACATGTCCTGTCTGCGCTTCAGCACCTTTCTTGCCTGACTCTCCTTGTCTGTAAATGAGTCCCTGACCCTTGGGGGTCAGCTACTGCAATGCGTGGACTGCCCTGGAGTGGTACCTGGTGTCCACCGGCAGCCAAACCCAACCTCACATCAGAGGCACTAGTGAATACCCGGTAGGCACTTAGTCACGTCCCTCCAGGGTAAGTCCGTACTGTGGTGCAGTGGGTCCACACCCACCAGCTTGACACCTTAAAGGAAATAATCATAACAAAAACTGAGCTCATTGCATCAGCGTGGTCATTCCTTGATTCAGACTTTGCATAAACTGATTCTAGAACTTTGACACATAAAGGGAATCTGTCAGCATGTGTTTACTATATAATCTGAGAGCAGCATAATATAGGAGCAGAGATCTGGATTCCAGCAGTGATAAAATCACTTTTCTCTGAATGCTGAGCTCTGTGAACCAACCCCACCCACACCACTGATTGGCAGCTTTCTATGTGTGTTTTGGTTCTTACATTACTTCTATCCAGCAACTGCTAGAGCAGGTAATAGGTGATTAGTGGGGGTGCTGAGTGTAGGACCCCCAACAATCTGATAAGGTATGCTTTCAATAGCTCTTCAAAATGAAAGATAATGACATCGCCCTGTGCTGCTACAATACTGTCACAATGTCCACTCACTGATGCATCTTATGGCATGTCAATTATATTTTGTTTCCAGTTTAACCCTTGACAAATCCTTTTATAAATAAGGCTGGGGGAAGGGGAAAAGCAACAAATTGCTGTGAATCTGACCTTTGCAAACCATCGGGGCAAAGGTAATATCACCATGTAACGGGGTGCCAGGGGCGCCTCTGGGCTTGTAGTCGTGGCCCTTGCTGACAGGCTTACCCCTGGCTCCGCCGTCACTATCGGGACGGGAGATGTCTTGGTGGGGCAGAGTGTGGTGGTGCAGGTGTTGTCCGGCGCACAAATACTCTTCAGGCATGGTTCAATGCAAATAACAAACATGTTTTATTCTTCGCAAGTCTCCACACGTGGCAGTAATAAAACACAATGCTGTGGCGCTTCCTTTAGCTGAGGGAAAGCCTGCCCTAGCGTCCCCTCAAGTGGGTGACTTGCCTGACTACTCCTCTTCGCCCGGCTCCCACTTCTGGCTACCCACAGCCCGGACCCACACCGGGACTGCTTCGCACTATGAGGTTCCGCCCGCTCCTTTTCTCTCCGGCTTCCCTGTTCTTCCAGCTCCCTTCTTTCTTTCTTTCTGCCCACTCAGCTCCACACTCTGCCCCTGGCTGTTTCTTCTCTCCCGTCCCGGACACAACTGCCTTCAGCACACACTTCCTTTCCCCCTCAGCTGCCGGCTCCTCCTCCCTCCTGTACAGTTTCTATGGGGACAGCATTAACCACTTCAGAGAAAACCTGTGCTTCCTTGTAAGGGGTCTGCCCACCCCTTACATACCTCCCCTCTTTAAGCCTAAGCCTCCCTGCAAGGCACAAATCTAAAATCACATTTTAAAACTAAACAAAGTCATTTTAATGAAACTGCGAACATGTTCACCTGAGGGCACCCGCAAGGGCACACCAGTCCAGCGCCCGGAGTTCCTCCTGGAAGCTCCCGGTCTTAGACGTTAGCTGGCAGGAACACAACTCGGCAAAAATCTCCTTAACGACGCGGAGGGAGCCCCTGGCTCAGTCCAGCATCAGGCTCTCTTCCAGGCTCAGCAACTTGAACGGTTACAAACAACACACCTTCTTCCGGCTCAAAACAACGCCGGTAGGTTAAGGGTGGGTCCTTCCGCAGCCGCAGTCTGCTTCGGGCGTCCTCTGCCCAGGCTAGTCGCTACTAGTGCGGCTACCGCAGCTTGCTGTCTTCCTGGAGTCTCCATCTTCCTCGGAGTCAGCGTTTCTGGTAATGGCGTCGGGGTCAGTGGAGATGCTGGAGGAAGTGGAGGCGGGCTTACTTTTCCCGCTCTTGGGTATATTCCACCCCCAGTCTCACACATCAGGTCGACCCCTACGCGGCGGTTCTTCTTTTTCTCTGGAACACCGCCCACTTCACATATCTTCCTTCGTGCCCTGGGACTGGCACCTCCCCTCTTTGGGCGGAGTACTCCGAACTTCTTTTTCGGCACCGGCCAGCCCCAGGCTCTTCTTTTGGCGCCAACTTTTCGCGCCCTTTCTTCGTCTTCACTGACGACGGCCATCTTGCCACCATCTTGTGCCCGGTCCAACGCCTTAGGCACTTCTTCCTCTTCCCACCATGGGATCGGGACTCTTTTCCAATAATCTTGATCCAGTGTCCTCGGCATCACTTGATCTCCTTCTTCTTGGAGCGGGACCCCTTGCATATGATCCGGATCTTGCCGACTACGCCACATGTAACGGGGTGCCAGGGGCGCCTCTGGGCTTGTAGTCGTGGCCCTTGCTGACAGGCTTACCCCTGGCTCCGCCGTCACTATCGGGACGGGAGATGTCTTGGTGGGGCAGAGTGTGGTGGTGCAGGTGTTGTCCGGCGCACAAATACTCTTCAGGCATGGTTCAATGCAAATAACAAACATGTTTTATTCTTCGCAAGTCTCCACACGTGGCAGTAATAAAACACAATGCTGTGGCGCTTCCTTTAGCTGAGGGAAAGCCTGCCCTAGCGTCCCCTCAAGTGGGTGACTTGCCTGACTACTCCTCTTCGCCCGGCTCCCACTTCTGGCTACCCACAGCCCGGACCCACACCGGGACTGCTTCGCACTATGAGGTTCCGCCCGCTCCTTTTCTCTCCGGCTTCCCTGTTCTTCCAGCTCCCTTCTTTCTTTCTTTCTTTCTGCCCACTCAGCTCCACACTCTGCCCCTGGCTGTTTCTTCTCTCCCGTCCCGGTCACAACTGCCTTCAGCACACACTTCCTTTCCCCCTCAGCTGCCGACTCCTCCTCCCTCCTGTACAGTTTCTATGGGGACAGCATTAACCACTTCAGAGAAAACCTGTGCTTCCTTGTAAGGGGTCTGCCCACCCCTTACAACCATAAACATATTTTATTGAAAAAGACTACACATTTACCCAGCCAAATGAATGGCAACAGTATAAATATTTCTGAAATAACTGGAGTCTCTCGATGTTGTTAGGATTCTGCTATGTCTAATGGTTGAGGGACCTTGAGTCCTGCATAAGTGTAGATGTAGATCATATAGACACGCAGTGGCGTAACTACCGCAGTCGCGACCGGGCCCGGGAGGTTAGGGGCCCGGCGGCCGCCAGGCAGATCAGCAGCCAGCTCCTGTCAGTGTAAGAGGAGCTGCGCTGATCTGCCGCAGACCACGCGGCCGCTATTTGACCCGCTGCCGCCGCCAACACCGGGTCCCCAAGCCTGGTGTCAGCGGCGGCATCGGGGCCCCCTGCCTGGTGTCAGCGGCTGTGGCGTCTCCCCCGTCACCGCGCACAGTAATGATGAAGCATAGCGCGGCCGGTGCCGCGCTATGCATCACCATTCTCCCCCTGTCCATTATACATGGAAGCCTGAAGAGGCTGCTTTATACATGGAGGTCGGAGGAGGTTGCTTTATACATGGAGGTCTGGAGAGGCTGCATTATTATACATGGAGGCCTGGAGAGGCTGTGTTATACATGGAGGCCTGGAGATACTGCATTATACATGGAGGCCTGAGGAGGCTGGGTGCAATGTTATACATGGAGGCCTGGAGAAGCTGGTTGCTACATTATACATGGAGGCCTGAGGAGGCTGGGTGCATTGTTATACATGGAGGCCTGGAGAAGCTGGCTGCTACATTATACATGGAGGCCTGAGGAGGCTGGGTGCATTGTTATACATGGAGGCCTGGAGAGGCTGGCTGCATTATTATACATGGAGGCCTGGAGAGGCTGGCTGCATTATTATATATGGAGGCTACCTTATACATGGACTATGGGGGTGCATTATAAAACATTGGGGACTATGCGGTGCAGTAAAATATATGGAGAACTATGGGGTGAATTATAATATATGGAGAACTATGAAAATTTCATTATAATAATTGGAGGGCTACTTTATACATGGAGGATTATGGGGGTGCATTATAATACATGGAGGACTATGGAAGTGTATTCTAATATATGAAGGGTTATGTGGGACCCTTTATACTATTTGGAAGGCTATGTAGGGGCCATTATTGTATTTGGAGATCTAAATACAAGGGGGGACAAAGATACAAGCAGGGGATGGGAACGTTTCGTGCTGAGGGAAAAAGGCTCTTTCCCTCAGCACCCAGCTTTCCCGTGCTCTGCTATACATCTTCTCTCAGCACCCAGCTTTCCCATGCTCTGATATGGGAAAGCTGGGTGCTAAGGGAAAGATGTATAGCAGAGCATGGGGAAGCTGGGTGCCGAGGACAAGATGGATATCAGAACATAGGAAAGCTGGGTGCTGATAGAGGGAATTCAGATCATGGGAAACCTGGGTGCTGTGGGTAAGAGCCAAGTGTCAGCATCATTATCCTGTACCCCGAGTGTCGATGTATGTGGAGGGGGGGCCCAGATCTGAACTTTGCACCGGGGCCCATCCAACTCTAGTTACACCCCTGTAGACACATATATATTTACATCCACATTGTAAAATTAATACAATATCAATAATATTCTCACACTTTTTTTTTAAATATTACATCAACCACAAATATGTAGTGGGTAAATCTATTCTGCAGGTTGTATTGGGTAAAACGACACCAAACATGTATATTCTACATTGATGAAGTTATCTGCACAACATTTAAAGGGGTTGTCCACTACTTTATCAATTCAAGACCCTAATTAAAACAAAAACAGTGTATACTCACCACCCACAGTTGCGCCGTCCCATCAATGTTAGCGCTGCTGTTCCATGACTTGTTGTGTCATGTGCCAGCTAATAAAAAGGCAACAAAAACAGGGATAAAAATGTTCTCCAAAAATTCAGCAATTACAGCAAATAGAGGGCAGCAGTTATAACCTGTCCTAATGCACTAGCAGGATGCAGCAAAACGCCAACTAAGGCCTCCTTCACACGTCCGTGTCTCCGGTACGTGTTTGGTCCGTTTCCTCACGTGCCGGAGACACGGCACACGTTGACCCATTAAAATCAATGGGTCTGCGCTCACGTGCGTGTTTTGCAATGGACCGTGTGCCCGTGTGCTCCACACATAGACATGTCCATTTTTCTCTGGCATCACGGGTGTCACACGGACTGCACACGGACTGCATGTATGTGATCCGTGTGAGGCCTCTGACACACTTACGTGACAAAACGTATTTGATTTTGTCACGTACGTGTTAAAGGGGTGGTTTGTTCCCCGTGTGCCGTGTTTATGGCATGTACGTGTTCTCTGTGTGTTTATAGTAATAACACACGGAGAACGGAAAGCCCCGCCTTACCTGCATAATCCAGCGCAGTCTGTGGTACTGAATGACAGCGTCCGGCACTGGCCACGCCCCGCTGACGCTGCATCCGGTCCCCAGTGAAGAAGATGCGTTGATCAAATTCACTGGGGGACGGATGCAGGTGACAGCCGCGGCAAATACTGCAGGGCTGGTGGAGGTGAGTGTGTGTTTTTTTTAATTTTTAACCTGACGTGTTTCTCCGGCGCATGTCACATGGAACCGCATCCACACTACATCCGTGTGGTACGTGTGCGGGCCATGTGACACCCGTGCTGCCGGAGCAACACGGACATGTCAGCGTATGGAACTCACGGAGATACGCAAGTACAGAACAGACACACGTTCCGTTCCTAAATACTTACGTGTCTCCTAACCATTGGGATTACCTAGGTACCTGTGTGTACGTGTCTCTGGTACGTGTAAAAAATGGCAAACACGTACCGGAGGCATGAACGTGTGACGGAGGCCTGACACACACCGGAGAAAACACACGTGTCTGTGAAATAAAAAGAATTTCTATACTCACCTTCTCCAGCACTGCTGTCTCTGCCGCTGCTGGCACTTGCTTCCGATCCCTGCTCATTATGCTCATCGCATATTCACTCCACTGCGGGCCGGAAGCAGCAGCGGGAGTCAGCAGGACTGGAGACCGCAGATCAGTACCACAGACAGCAGCGACAGGGACAGGTGAGCAGAAAGTTCCTGTTCTCCGTGTGTTAGAACACGTGTGCCATAAACACTGCACACGAAGGGCAATATGCACCTTTGACACGTGCGTGATTTTCACGGACGTGTGAAGGGGGCCTAAGGTGGAGGCATCACAGGTGCAAAAGAAGCAAATCACTCACACACTTCCAATCTATGGAGCAGGCGATTGCTGGATGATAACATTGCACACGGATGGCTTGTATAGGGTGCTGTTCACACATGTAGGTGCACAGTATCTGGTTAGCAGTCTATTAGTTATGCCCATACTATTCGACTAGGCGGGCTGCCCAGCAATAAGTGCACCATAAAGGGACATAGAATTTTAAAAAGACTTCTTGAAATGTCACGGCGACATTGGTGGAGTCTGAGTACTATGCCTCTTTCGTTTCTGATTACCCTAAGTGCCTGGAGGCATAGAAAGGTTGTTGTACACTGTTCCTTCAAAGAGCTGCACAGACCAATCAGAAACTAAGAAGCACAAGAGTCTGCAGAGCACTGCTACGCCTTTGTTAGTGGATGGTGGGCTTCACAGCACCCAGACCCCACAGATCAATACTGCTGACACATTGCTATAACATATCAAGTTATTTAAATGATAAGTACCCTTTAACTGTCAGCTCTTGAGGCAAGAAATATTGGAGTTGCCCTGTGACAAGCTGTTTCCTGCACACATTACACACACTCACACACATGCTGGCAGCTCTGCAAACATTCCACAATCTAAACAATGAGAGAGGAAGTGACTCACCCTCCCACACAAAGGACGTGTTCTCATGCTTTCTCTGTAGGGCTACTGAAGTGTTCATGAGCGGCACATGGCCGAGAAATTACTTATTGAGGATATGCAGGAATATATTAACTAAAGATGCTAATTATATTTACAGTGAAAAATGGCTTCCATTAAAATGGCAAATTGCCATTTATAACCATGTGTTACTTACAGCAATACACTTGCTTTAATGGAGTCTATCAGTAATATCAGCCCCTCCTCAATACTGCATATATGGCTTTGAATTGTAAATTCATCAACACCTTTTATATCTTTTATCTGTTGCTGCATTTCTGAATAATTAGCGTTTGGCACTGTGGCTCAGTGGTTAGCACTGCAGTCTTGCAGCGCTGGGGTCCTGGGTTCGAATCCCACCAAGGACAACATCTGCAAGGAGTTTGTATGTTCTCCCTGTGTTTGCGTGGGTTTCCTCCGGGTACTCCGGTTTCCTCCCACACTCCAAAAACATACAGATAGGGAAATTAGATTGTGAGCCCCCAATGGGGACAGCGCTCCTGATGTATGTGAAGCGCTGCGGAATGTTAGCGCTATATAAAAATAAAGATTTATTTATAAGGAAACGAACGGTTAAATGTTCTGGGTGTGACCTTGCCTCTGTCCCCCCAGGTTGGCTCCTGCCTCAATTAGCTGGATTGGTAGTGTCGCAAGCGGAGGGGTTGGGAACGCCGCTCGCCTGGGGGGTTCGCTTGCGCTCGGATCTGGTGCTTCTTTGGTGGCTCGAGCAGCGCCTCCTCGCCCACGAGTGAAAAGGGGAGGTTTGTGGTGGGATGTTGTGAGGGCCGGGGAGGACTGGTAGGCCCAGGAGGTGGATCCACTGGACCGAGCACCCCACCTGGAGGGCAGGGTACACGGTAGCTGGAGCACTAACGTGGCAGGAACGGGTGCAGGTATCAGGAAGCAAAGACAGGACCAGGTCACAGCATACTTTAAGGCAGTAATAGGACACAGGACCAAAGACCTGAGCACCTAGCTGACAAGGCATAGAAACACAAGCGATGATCAGGTGCTGCCCACATGGAGAGGCCAGTCTTATATACTCAGCACAGCCTCAGGTCATTTCCTGTTGCAGCAGTGCTGGGGCTATAAGACCAGGTGAGCGGGCGTGGCCCGGTCCTATACAGAACATTAGTCAGAATCAGACTCCTGAGACCAGGAACAGGACTCTGGGGAGCAAGAGCGGGAGCGGCAGCCATGACCGGTGGACACGTGGACTGGACCAGTGAGGAAGGAGCGGTGGTGCGACGCAGGTGTGACTGGCTCAGTGGTTACGGAGCGGTGCCTGGATGGTGAGACCGGCTTAGTAGGTAAGGAGCGCTGCTGGGACACCGGGAGCGTGACAGATGTCCGTTGTGACGCCACCCACGGGTTGTGGTGATGGTGGGCACCACCGCTGCTGGTGACGGGGGAATCCCGGGAGCGATGGCTGGGAGCAGCTAAGGTGTTGACTCCTCCGTGGGTAGGGGCTGTTGGTCCCGGGGCCCCGGTTGGGGAGTAGGGAGGAGGGATAGGTGCAGGTGCCAATGCAGGGAGGCATCGTGGATGCGGGGCAATGTTGCGGTGCCGGATGGCACTGGTGTACTCACTCAGGTAGACAAGAACAGAGTCTCTGGTAAACCAAACGGCTGGATAGACAGGGCCCGCAGTCGGCTGCGGTGTCTTCACTCTCCCTGGACGGGTTGATGGTGGCTGTCGTTCCCTGCACCTATGTGTAAGTGTTTGACTCCTATGGATTCCCATGGGTAGTCCGCTCCCCGGCTTGTACGTGTCGGGAGAGCCCGTTTTGCCCGCAGGCGCTGGCCCTTGGATCTCTGGCCGTTGGCGGTGGCTCTTATCCGGACGGGTTGGGCTGTTGCCTTCTGACGGGACTTGATTGGGAATGAACCCCTGAGGTCCAGCCCGCAATCAGAGAATTCGACCTTTATGGCGGTTTCTGAGCCTAGTCTGGGTCTGAGTACCCTGCCTTGGTGCTTTGGCTTTAATCTGCTCCCCGGTTCGGTACCGGCGGGCCACCGCCCGACCTCGGTCTTACGGTTCCGCAAACCTCCACCAACTCCTGCAGACTGCCACCACCGTCTGCCGACCTTGCTGTTTGTGCCTGGGCTCCGACCCAGACACACACAGACTTTCTCCTCTCACTTCCACCTCTCCACTTCAACTCCTCAACTAGACTATTCTCAACTCCTACTTTTCCCACCTACAGGCCTGTGAACTCCTCGGTGGGTGCAGTCAACCGCCTGGCTCCACCCCACCTGGTGTGGACATCAGACCCTGGAGGAAGGCAACAAGGGTTTTGTTTGACTGGTGTTCCTGACCGGGGGAGTGGGGTGTGTGTATGTGATGTTATTCTGTGACCCCTGGGGTCCAGAGCGTCACAATAGCTCACTATTTGTGTAATATGAGATGCCAGGAATGGAAATAAGATAGACAGCTATTAAACTTAAAGAGGGAGGTGCTGGGTGGAAAACAACCTGGAGAGAGGTAGTGGCTCCTGAAGTGCTCTGTCAAGCACAGACACTTAACAGAAAGCAGTAGAAGACGGGTTTTCAAAGCCACCCTATTAACCAATCCGTATCGATGAAAGAGTTAATGTTTCTTTATTTTCATGCACAGGTCAACGCGTTTCAGGAGTACTCAGCTCCCTTCCTCACGACAACAGGCAAAAAATATCAAAACAAAGAGATTTGATGTATTTTGCCTGTTGTCCTGATGAAGGGAGCATGAAAATAAAGAAACATTAACTCTTTCATCGATCCGGATTGGTTAATAGTGCTGCTTTGATAACCTGTCTTCTACTGCTTTCTGTTATCTGCCAAACCCGGGGATGCAGCTGTTAATCTGGACTGTACATGCGTTTTTAGGAGTTGTGACTTGCACAACTTCTATAGGTGAGTTTTATTCTATTTATTACTCCTTCCCTTCTGGGGTAAGACCCTATTTGCGCTTTTCTCCACCGCTTTTTATATTTACAAGCACAGACACTTAACATCTCTGCATTAAACCGCTAATTACTCCAGAATGCAGCAACAAATGATTATATGTGCGACTAGGGGGTTGAGCTTATTGACATATTCCCTTTAAAAAGTTTCCCACTCGATAAGCTGCTGGTACCTCCATCACAAAATATTTTTTTAACTAGAATGTATTTATTAAGATTATCAACATAAAGACATGTAAACATTAGAGTACTTTCATCACAAAATGTTTAATTTCCCTGCAGCGCCATCACAGGGAAAACTAGGGGCTACCCAGTTCTGACTGACATCAATGGGCTGACCAAGTAATGGCTGCTTTGTACCTGTCACTTGAAGCCATCTAATACTTCAACTAGTCACCTGCAGCAGCGTACTGCTAATAGTGGCAGCCTATGAGGCCGCTATAGGGCCCGTGAGTTGGGGGGCCCGTGTCAGCGCGTGTGGTGCCAAGCCTCCCTTGCCCCTCATTTAACTTTCCATTGTCTGTGATGCAGATACAGTTGAAAGCAATGATTGAAGCCTTCATCGCCTCCCTCCTCCATCACTCCCCAGCATCTGAGCTCTGACGTCTCAGCGCAAAGCGGACGCGATATTGTGATGTCATCTCACCCACTCTGACGAGCATGTAGGGCTGCCAACTGCACACTGCGAACACCGGGAATCACTGTTTTTTATTTATTTTTTTTAATCAATTTGGGTCTATTAGACTGTTTGCAGGGCTATGTGGGGAACATTATACAGTTTACAGGGCCATGTGGGGAACATTATACAGGTTACAGGGCCATGTGGGGAACATTATACAGGTTGCAGGGCCATGTGGGGAACATTATACAGGTTGCAGGGCCATGTGGGGGCCATTATACAGTTTGCAGGGCCATGTGGGGGCCATTATACAGTTTGCAGGGCTATGTGGGGGCCATTATACAGGTTGCAGGGCTATGTGGGGGGCCATCATACAGTTTGTAGTCCTATGTGGGGTCTATTAAACTGTTTGCAGGGCCATGTGGGTGGTCATTATACAGTTTGCAGGGTCATTATACAGTTTGCAGGGCCATGTGGGGGCCATTATACAGTTTGCAGGGCTATGTGGGGAACATTATACAGTTTGCAGGGCCATGTGGGGGCCATTATACAGTTTGCAGGGCCATGTGGGGGCCATTATACAGTTTGCAGGGCTATGTGGGGAACATTATACAGTTTGCAGGGCCATGTGGGGAACATTATACAGTTTGCAGGGCCATGTGGGGGCCATTATACAGTTTGCAGGGCTATGTGGGGAACATTATACAGTTTGCAGGGCCATGTGGGGGCCATTATACAGTTTGCAGGGCCATGTGGGGGCCATTATACAGTTTGCAGGGCTATGTGGGGGCCATTATACAGTTTGCAGGGCTATGTGGGGGCCATTATACAGCTATCAGGGCTATGTGGGGGCCATTATACAGCTATCAGGGCTATGTGGGGGTCATTATACAGTTTGCAGGGCTATGTGGGGGCCATTATACAGTTTGCAGGGCTATGTGGGGGCCATTATACAGTTTGCAGGGCTATGTGGGGGCCATTATACAGTTTGCAGGGCTATGTGGGGCACATTATAGTTTGCAATCTAGAGGAAGTGAGAACTGCTTCTTTCTCAATTCCTCTGGATGTATGTGTTATGTCTGAAGTCAGGAATAAGCTGCAGGGATTGCGAGACATATCAATGTTACAGAACCCTGGGAGAGCCAGTGATGACATCTCTGGAACGGTGCCTGAGGTGAAGGCAGATATTATTATTTTACAAGAGAGAAACATAGTGATGGAGAAGATGTCCTAGCAAAGGACATACACATATGAGCAGATTTATTAAAAAAAATCTTCATGGGAGGGCTTTTTAAATAGCAAATTAATGATGAAGGAAAACTGTCCACCTCTATGAATAAGTGTGTTCATAAACTATGATTAATGACGTGATTTATATTCCTGTGTGTATATGTGAGCCCCCCCCACCCAGTGCTGTGAGCCCTTCCCCCCCCCCTCCTGTGATGTATATATGAGCCCTCCACTCAGTGCTGTGAGCCTTCCACTCAGTGCTGTGAGACCCCTACCCAGTGCTGTGAGCCCTCCACTCAGTGCTGTGAGCCCTCCACTCAGTGCTGTGAGCCCCCTACCCAGTGCTGTGAGCCCTCCACCCAGTGCTGTGAGCCCTCCCCACCCTCCTGTGATGTATATGTGAGCCCTCCAACCCACCTGTGATGAATATGTGAGCCCTCCAACCCTCCTGTGATGTATATGTGAGCCCTCCACCCCCTACTGTGATGTATATGTGAGCATTGCACCCCCTCCTGTGATGTATATGTGAGTCCTCCACCCCCTCCTGTGATGTATATGTGAGTCCTCCACCCCCTCCTGTGATGTATATGTGGGCCCTCCACCCCCTCCTGTGATGTATATGTGAGCCCTGCACCCCCTCCTGAGATGTATATGTGAGCCCTCCATCCCCCTCCTGTGATATGTGAGCCCTCCACCCCCTCCTGAGATGTATATGTGAGCCCTCCATCCCCCTCCTGTGATGTGTATGTGAGCCCTCCACCCCCTACTGTGATGTATATGTGAGCATTGCACCCCCTCCTGTGATGTATATGTGAGTCCTCCACCCCCTCCTGTGATGTATATGTGAGTCCTCCACCCCCTCCTGTGATGTATATGTGGGCCCTCCACCCCCTCCTGTGATGTATATGTGAGCCCTGCACCCCCTCCTGAGATGTATATGTGAGCCCTCCATCCCCCTCCTGTGATGTGTATGTGAGCCCTCCACCCCCTCCTGAGATGTATATGTGAGCCCTCCATCCCCCTCCTGTGATGTGTATGTGAGCCCTCCACCCCCTCCTGTGATGTGTATGTGAGCCCTTCCCCCCCTCCTGTGATGTGTATGTGAGCCCTCCACCCCCCTCCTGTGATGTGTATGTGAGCCCTCCACCCCCCTCCTGTGATGTATATGTGAGCTCTCACCCCCTCCAGTGATGTATATGTGAGTCCTCCACCCCCTCCTGTGATGTATATGTGAGCCCTGCACCCCCTCCTGTGATGTATATGTGAGCCCTCCACCCCCTCCTGTGATGTATATGTGAGCCCTCCACCCCCTCCTGTGATGTATATGTGAGCCCTCCACCCCCTCCTGTGATGTATATGTGAGCCCTCCACCCCCCTCCTGTGATGTGTACGTGAGCCCTTCCCCCCCCCCCCTCCTCCTGTGATGTGTATGTGAGCCCTCCACCCCCCTCCTCAGGGCCAGCTCCAGGTTTTTGTGGGCCCTGGGCAACAAAGTCTCAGTGGGCCCCATCTACACATAGACATGCACAGATAGATACACATACAGGCATATGTACACATACATATTTAAAGAGAAATTCACAAAAACACATATAAATAGACATAAATCTAGACAGTCATATACACTGACATACATAGATATATACATCATACATGCACATACAGACACATATATATATATATATATATAATGTAAAATTATATTATATATATATATATATATATATATATATATATAATATATATATATATATATATATATAATGTGAGCAAGGATGGTTGACCTTAGGGAGATCAACATCCACCACTGCGGAGACACCATCACGTGTTTCTCAACGCAGTGATTCTAGAGCAATGCCCCCTGGGAAATATTCAAAGCAAGAAGGCCTGCGGAGACACCATCACATGTTTCTCAACGCTGGCAGGAAACTAGCCAGGTCTTTCTCCGGGAAGGAACAACCACGGGAAGGGCAGTCTCCAGTCAAGGAGTCCACCTATGCCAAACACGGTATCCATCCACAGACAGCCGTTTCGGGGTATTTGCCCCTCATCAGTGTGGAGTAGGAATCTGGCTAGTGGGACATTGCCTAGTAAAAGACTATGTGAGCAAGGATGGTTGACCTTAGGGAGATCAACATCCACCACTGCGGAGACACCATCATGTGTTTCTCAACGCAGTGATTCTAGAGCAATGTCCCCTGGGAAATATTCAAAACAAGAAGGCCTGCGGAGACACCATCACATGTTTCTCAACGCTGGCAGGAAACTAGCCAGGTCTTTCACCGGGAAGGAACAACCACGGGAAGGGCAGTCTCCAGTCAAGGAGATCACCTATGCCAAACATGGTATCCATCCACAGAAACATGTGATGGTGTCTCCGCAGGCCTTCTTGCTTTGAATATTTCCCAGGGGGCATTGCTCTAGAATCACTGCGTTGAGAAACACATGATGGTGTCTCCGCAGTGGTGGATGTTGATCTCCCTAAGGTCAACCATCCTTGCTCACATAGTCTTTTACTAGGCAATGTCCCACTAGCCAGATTCCTACTCCACACTGATGAGGGGCAAATACCCCGAAACGGCTGTCTGTGGATGGATACCATGTTTGGCATAGATGGTCTCCTTGACTGGAGACTGCCCTTCCCGTGGTTGTTCCTTCCCGGTGAAAGACCTGGCTAGTTTTCTGCCAGCGTTGAGAAACATGTGATGGTGTCTCCGCAGGCCTTCTTGCTTTATATATATATACTGTGTGGTAGAAATTTCCAAATGGCCCCCGGCAGAAGAAAGGTTTCCCACCCCTGCTTTAACCCTTTGACAATCCGTACTGATGAAGGTCTGAGTGTGACCGAAACGTCTACCCCACTGGATTACAAGCACCTCAATAAAAATGACTAATTGAAGCATCAATCTTATTATGGGATAGCATCCGACTTGTGCACCAGTTTTACAGAAGTGCTATGGTATATTTATGTATACTAACATGGTAACAATTTTCTAGCTTCAACACGCTTTTGGGATGTCGCAGGGCGGTGTTCACACTTTACAGCATGATCTGTCCATATATATATATATATATATATATATATATATATATATATATATATATATATATATATATATATATATATATATATATATATATATATATATATAATGTTACTAAAAAAATGGCAACCGGGAGCAAGTCCGTCCACACAGGTCAATGCTGCGTCTACCATTACCCCGCACTTTCCTCATAGGTAGCAGCCTGGCAATACAACACGCGCATAGCTTCTACTAGTACATGTGCAGCCCCTTTATAATGTAAGGACACGGCGAGGGGACGCTGGCAGACACGCCGCACGGTCCTCCATGTTTGCACACACGCAGCGTCCCCACGGCCTTTCACCCTCACAAAGTCCTCAATGAACTTGGCCACATTTCCCTGTTGTCACATACGGGCACTCGCCATCCAATCAGATGAGCCGAAGCCTCATAGCCCCGTGTTCAAACTCTACTGCGATAGCCAATCAGCAGCGACCCGGTCTGCTCAGTTTTACCGGACCAATCAGTGAAAGGCATGACTGTCTCTGCGCTCGTCAACACAACAAGCCTGCCAATCAGCACGGTCCAAAACATCAAGAAGGGCGAGTACAACACTGAAGAGGAATGCACCAATTATCAAGCGGGGACAGCCAAAACAAGCATACTAGCCAATAGCCAGCCGAGTAGCTGAGTGAAGCGATATGGAGTGGCAAGTCTTTCGTCCAATGAGCGTACGCGGTTTATCAACATGCCCCGCCCTACAGTTTGTGACGCGCCGGGTCCTGTGGCTGAGGACATAACGAGGCTGCCGGGCGGGGAGTGCGGAGCGGGGCCCGGGATGTCGGTAAACATGGAGGAATTGCGACATCAGGTCATGATTAACCAGTTCGTGCTGGCGGCAGGGTGCGCGGCGGACCAGGCCAAGCAGCTGCTGCAGGCGGCACACTGGCAGTTTGAGGTGAGACGGCGCACACCATGTTTACACACCCAGTGTACACACAGCACGCCTCGCTGTGCACAGGTCCCCGCTCCTTGCCGCACACGGTTGCTATTGACTACACGTCCTTCTAGGTTACCCATTGGCTGCAGCAGGGCCTATTCACAGAGATGGAAAGTGTCGCACAGTATAGCCCACCGCATACAGGCAGAGACCACAAATGTATGGGGCTTGCCCCTGTATGTCTATAGTAAAAGTTCCCATCCCACCATTGCCCTTTTGGCCTGGCCCAAAGGTGACGCTGAAATAGGTGCTACCTCAATGGCTGGTACACTTGTATTTGGGGAATGGCTTACATGGCAATTCCCTAATATCCCTGTATTATGGGGGCAAGATCAGTGGACAGGGGTCTATCCCGCAGCCCTACACCGCCATCTCTACATGGCCGGCCAATATTAACAGAATTGCAGAATTTTCCCATTAAACTGATAAGCACAGTATTCCTGTAAGCTGTCACTCCAGAGAAGGGATCAGTGACCTGTATTCCTGATGACTGTCCTAATATAGAATGCTGGGAGTTGTAGTTCTGCACGCCACGAATTTGTAGGCACAACGGTTATTCTACTAGGGAGGAACAGAACATTATTCTTACAAGGGGCTTAAACAGCATACAGAATGTACAATGTAATCCCATCGAGCCCTGGGTATGCTGCGGCCTGTGGTATATGGCTATACTGTGCACGTGGTATACGGCTATACTGTGCTCTCACACCTCGTGCTAAGATCTTGTTTACCATCTCAATAGGAGAAGCGGTTGTGATGGCAGACGGGGTGGCCTTTTTTTTAATATTTTCTCTTACAGAAGAATCTACATGGGTGTATAAACCCTGACATCATTGTGCTAGATGAAGGGGTACAGACAGCACACAGTGTACGTACTAGGCCCCGGGATCACTCTATGGGCCTATTACATTCCTGACTTGCCTCCCCAGCAGTACACAAGGACAGAAGTTGGGGTTTCAGACTAGTTTGGCTGGTGCTTTTACTTATCCCTTCACTACAAACCTATAGAAAGGGGGGGGGGGGGGTCTGAAAGACCATGTGACCACTGGATCTATTTATAAACGCGGTGTAATTGTATCTGTCATATAGCCCTCTATGAGGTCTGTGCCCAGAATATAACCACACTGGACAACTGTCAGGAGAGGATATTCATGGGCGTGGGATTCGCATTATAGCACGTTGCACATGTTACCTCTGAGGGATTAAAGTGAATGAAAATAAATAAAAATAAGGCAAGGTAATCAACATAAGAAATAAAAATTGGCCTTTGTGTGTGTGTGATATATTTGTATACGTGTGTGTGTATGATATATGTGTTCATGTATGATGTGTGTGTGTGTTTGATTTGTATACCTGTGTGATAGATGTGTTCATGTATGATGTGTGTGTGTTTGATTTGTATACCTGTGTGATAGATGTGTTCATGTATGATGTGTGTGTGTGTTTGATTTGTATACCTGTGTGATAGATGTGTTCATGTATGATGTGTGTGTGTGTTTGATTTGTATACCTGTGTGATAGATGTGTTCATGTATGATGTGTGTGTGTGTTTGATTTGTATACCTGTGTGATAGATGTGTTCATGTATGATGTGTGTGTGTGTTTGATTTGTATACCTGTGTGATAGATGTGTTCATGTATGATGTGTGTGTGTGTTTGATTTGTATACCTGTGTGATAGATGTGTTCATGTATGATGTGTGTGTGTGTGTGTTTGATTTGTATACCTGTGTGATAGATGTGTTCATGTATGATGTGTGTGTGTGTTTGATTTGTATACCTGTGTGATAGATGTGTTCATGAATGATGTGTGTGTGTTTGATTTGTATACCTGTGTGATAGATGTGTTCATGTATGATGTGTGATAATTTGTATACCTGTTTGTGTGTGCATGTGAGATAGATGTCTGTGAGAGAGATTCGTGTGTGTGTGTGTGTGTGTGTGTGATGCGTATGCGTGTTAGATAGGTGTGTGAGAGAGAGGTCTGTGAGAAATGTGCGTACATGTGAGATGTGTATGCATGATAGGTGTGTGACATGTGTATACATGTGAGATGTCTGTGTGTGAGTGCTGTGACGTGTATGCACAGTTGTGTGTGTTAGACGTGTGTATATGTATGTGTGATATATATAGCTATATTTTAGATAGATAGATATAGAGGTGTGTATGTGAAAAGATATATTATATCTCATACTACTACTCACATACTGGTCAAAGTAGGAAATAAAATAGGCACATGACTCATTGCTAGACATCTAAGTCCGGTGTGTATACATGCAGATGATGATTTATTTTATTTCTTACTATTAGTATGTCTACTTTTCATGAAGGACCCCCCTCATTTTCCTATGTTTGCATACATATAACCCAGCTAGTACTCAGCAGTAATACTACCCGGCAATACTGTAGCGGCATGGTTCCAGGGCACCTTTCAGCTATGCGCAGTGCTGCTATATATTCCTACGCCATGTGTTGGGACCCTTTCCTCTGAATGGCAGTAACATACATCTGTAGGCCACTGTAGAATGCAGATATTATGGCTGCTTATATATGTGATATACCGGAGCCCTTCTCACTTTCAGCCTTTGCTTGATTTACTATAAATGCTGACTATCTTTCTGGGGAAACGCCGGCGTCATTGTGAAACTGTCGGCATGGAGTGTTGTTGACCATGTTTATGTCGGTCTTCCTAATCTCTCGCCCGTGTGGTCTGGACCCGAGCTGTGTCGCAGGATGCTGATCGTTCGTTGCTTTCTTTTATGTGTTGTTGGCTTTGTTTATAAACATTACAGACCTTTTTCCTATTTTTTTTTTTTCCCCCCCATGTGCCACTCTTGCATGTCATAAAGGTCCCATATGTAGAATATATCCCCATTGCTGATGAAAGCTGTACTGAATTCCGCAGTGACTCGTGGGTGGTTGGAAGGGTTAACCCTCATTGTTATTGTTGTGAGTGGTGTCTCCGCCTCGCTCCGCTGCACACATATATACTGCATGTATATGTAGGCAGGGCCACCTTGCTGAATTCCCTTTGTGTGCCCGCACAATTCGGGGGAGCTGTATATTGTGACAGTGGAGTAAGACCATTGTTTACAGTGATACATGGAGTAGGTGGGGGCAGGGCGCTTTCCTGCCTCTGTAGCTGTGCATTCTGCATATGTTGCATAACAACGACTCGCTGTTTACCAGACAGACGTATTATTTTTATCACACAGATGCCATGTACTATCATTACGTGTCCGTGGGGAGAGAAGTCATGCTCGCTGGCTGGCACACCTTGTATGTTGGGTAATGGTGGCTGTTGTGTTTGTTTACATACAGCACAATGCGTGCACACTTCCCCAGCCGCCGCTTTGTGAGGATTACACACCATCATACATGGGGACAGAGCGCTCCCAGTTATTGTCACCCCCGATCCATGTGAATACATACCTGACGTGTCTGGCTATTGTCTTGGGGCTGCTGACGCAGATTTTCCCGTGATCAGCTGTCACTGCCGCCCGCAATATAATTGCAGCATTGCGATACCTGAAGAGTGAAAGTCACCCGCCAGTCTGACACCACAAAATTCAGCTTGTTCTGGTTACGCTTTGTAGTTTTCTTTAATGAACTTTTGGAATAGAACATGGTTTTGTATGCATATGGCAAAGCAAAACGTATAATTAAATGTATTACTGATGATGACGGCCATGGTTATTTAGTCTGAGGTGCTGGAACGCTCCCTTCCTGTTTCTCCTGCCGCTATAGTGATGTCATTGCCATCCACAAGACAAATGTGGGTTAATGTTCCTTCCACCATGTTATGTGTGCGGACCTCCCATCCCACCTCCTGTATGTGTACACAGTGAGCCGGCCTTTGCATTGCTCAGGGGGTATAGGGTATGAGTTTGGCGTATACCATGTTTATTTTCACACATACATTGCACTCTTTGCTATATGAAGGGTCTAATTCAAGTTTTTTCTTGTCTGTTTAGACTGCTCTCAGCACCTTTTTCCAAGAATCCAATGTACCCAGCGCTCAGCATCATCCGCACATGGTGAGTATTAACCTTCTTTTGGCCCTCGTCTCAGGGGTTAAAGTCAGCCCATGAGAGATCCTGTGTGCGCTGTCCCCGCTGGCAGGAATGCATAGTGCACGACCATGATTCCAGAGGTCCACGGCGGCGTGTAAACACAGCAGGAGCAGCGTGTATCCCCCGCAACAAAATGGCCTCCAGGAAAGCGAGAGCGTGGCAGGATAGACAGCTGCACAAATACATTTATGTATGGTTCACAGCAGTGTACCTGCGCCTTCATCAAGTAGCACTGTTGTGCGGATGGATTCTCAGGTCTATATGTTTTATGCAGCATTTAATGTTTACTTGTTATACACTGAAAGGGTTATTCTCATCTCCAATATCCTTGTAGTGGTAGCAGCAGCTGCTCCAATGAGAAATATAGTACAGTTCTCCTGATATAGCCATGGCTCTTACCTCATGTGCAGGGCATTGCAGCTTAGATATCCATGGTTACGTCCATTCAAATACTGACAGTTGTTCGTGGTTGTAACCATGGATACCTAAGCTGCAATGCCCTGCACATGAAGGGACATGGTTATATCAGGTGAACTACTACATTTCTAATTGGGGATAGGATCTTGTAGATGGGAATACCCCTTTTAAATATTTGGAGAAATTTTACCGAGAACTAAGGATCATCTTTCCATCTTGTGGGGACATTTTGGAACAGCCTAAAACACATATGCAATGAGCAAATTCTTGGACACGAATGTCTGTACACTGAATACATCATACTGTTGTGTAAACGAAAAAAGGAGGGGAGCCAGCACTGCTTATGAATGGCATGCAACAATGAAGAAATAAAAAGTGTAATATTCACAAATTCATTCCTACTGTAACAATTCAATGAGATTTTTTGCAAATGATTGATCAATGATTTGAGCCCCCCTGCCCCGTCACGGCAAATCTCTATAGGGGGGTCCCTAACGCTATATTATAAATAAAATGTTGTGTAAACGGACAGCCGTCTTTGGTGCTAATCTATAGACCCTCTGTGAAGACCTCTTCCTTAACACTAGAAGTCCCAGAGAGGGGTCATTTAACATTTCTACCATTGGAACCCTATGGAGCTCGAAATTTCTGGGACTTCTAGTGTTAAAGGGATTTGCCTGTAAGTACACACTACTGCCATGTTAGTTACAGATGGGGAAAATTGATTTGCCGGCCTCCAGTCCATTGGGCAGGTCTGTGATTGCAGGACAGGAGCCCTGTAAATCTCCTTGCCTCTTTCCGTTCCCAACTCTTCCCTCCATTAGCCAGGCTGGAGTGATGTCATCATTACCGCATGACAAACACAAGACATCACCAAGCTCTGTTAATCACAATAAGATTTGGGAATGCAGGGAGGTAAGAAGAGTAATAGGCTGTCTTCCAGGGGTTAAATGTTCCTGACCTAGTCGATGTTACTGGTTCCTATGAAGTGATTCTTCTGTCGCTAATGATTATGACATATGAAAGCTATCGGAATGGGGGGGGGGGGGGGGTGTACTCTCCCTTATTAGCCTGAATAAGGAACCCATGCAAAAAGTAGCATGCTTGGTTTGCTGATAAAGTCAGTTTAAGATCCTATACTACATGGGGCGCCATGCGATTGGCTTCTTCAGAGATCACAGCTGATCAGTAGTAATGAATGGTGATGAGCGAGCACTAAAATGCCGCTACTCAATTTGAGCTGGTCAGACGCTCGGACGAGCTAGACGTGAGTAACGAGCATTATGGAAAGTCAAAGATTTGGCCTCGCCGGCTCTCCACCCACATACAGCCAGCCATAAACAGAGCAATTCCAAGAGAAAAGAGGGCGAGTGTTTTTTTGGGCCACACTATGTCCGAGAACATTGTTTTATCCTCCGAGACTGTGACTGGCTCTCCCTGCGGTCCCTGCACGCACCATGCAGTGAAGCAAGCCTGGGCATTGTAGCCGTTTCATGGACAAAATATCAGAGCACCTGCGATACTCTGCTGACTTTGGCTTTAGAGACTCGCTTGGCACCCCCCACTGATCAGCTGTTTGAGGGGGACGGTGATTCCAGGCAAGGACCGCAGCCTCTTTACATTGTGGTTTTATATTTGCACATACCATATTTTTTTTAGTGTCTATGCTTTATATTTGGGCTATACCCACCCGGTGTAGTCTCTGAAATTGGCGCTCTTTTACATTTCTATATTGTAGCTTGGAGAACTGCATGCAGGACACACTAAAAAAACGTGATCTTCCTACCTTGCAGCATTTACAAACCAAGGTACTCCCATGCCGCAGATTACCTGGGCAGGAGTAGACCGCAATTGGTGTAGGAATAGATGACTGGAGCGAAGCCAGAAATCCAGGCTTTGTGGCAGGGAGGAAATATTGCTTGCTCTATCCAATGGCTGCCATCCTCTACTGATGAATCTCTTTATGCTAGAGCAGCATAGCTGATTGTAAATGGTTAAAAGAAGAAAGTAATGATGTGTGAATAGCTCATGCCTTTCCACCTTGGAACTTTGCTCACTTTCCAATGACTGTCCTATCTTTATGCACTTTATGGTAGTGATAAGGTTAATCCCATCTCATGTGAAGGGTTTATTGAAGGGCTATGGCACATTATCTATAGCTGAACACACCAGGGTGTTTTTGGTACTGTTAATATCTTTGAAGCATAGCCGGTTCTTAAGGTGGTGTCACACACAGCGACAACGACATCGCTGCTAAGTTGCCATTTTCTGTGACGTAGCAACGACCTCAACAGCGACGTCGCTGTGTGTGACACATAACGATCAGACCCCTGCTGTGAAATCGCAGCTCGCTCCTGAATATTCCAGGTTATTTTTTGATCGCTGCTATCCCGCTGCGCCATGATAAGCTCAGCATCCTTGTGTTTGACACCGCAGCAGCGACTGTCACGACGACACTGAAGGCAGTGACGTAGGACTGAAGGCAGGACAAGGGCGTGTTTTTGCGGTGTATTTTAAAACGCCCCCATGACTCCGATTGGTGGTCACAACAGCGTTCCGATTGGGTAACTTGCCGAAGGCGATAGGCTATGTGCACACGCTGCGTTTTTTTGACGCTGCGTTTTTGTGCGTTTTTGGCCGCTAAAAACGCACAAAAACGCACCTGCGTCGAAAAAACGCGGCAAAAAACGCACGCGTTTTGCCGCGATTTGGTGCGTTTTTTTGCTGCGTTTTGCTGCGTTTTTGCTCACTGCGTCCTTATGCGTTTTTTATCAGTGAACAAAAAAAAAAAAGGTCTGATGTCATTTCCTTCTTCAATGTGTTCTTCATTCTCCACTAGTGTATGCAGAAGAGCAGACAGCTGCAGAACTACAAGGCTCAGCATCCTCGATCCAATAGTGTATGCAGGACAGCAGACAGCAGCTGTCGAACTACAAGGCTCAGCATCCTCCATCCAATAGTGTATGCAGGAGAGCAGACAGCAGCTGTCGAACTACAAGGCTCAGCATCCTCCTTCCAGGACTGTATGCAGGATTTCTTTGCCCCCCCCAAAAAAAAAAATGACGTGGGCTTCGCCATATTTTTGTATGCTAGCCGGGTACAGCAGGCAGGTACGGGCTGCCCCCAACCCCCAGCTGCCTATTTGTACCCGGCTGGGAACCAAAAATATAGGGAAGCCCTTTTTTTTTAAATTATTTCATGAATTTCATGAAATAATTTAAAAAAAAAAATGACGTGGGCTTCGCCCCATTTTTGAGTCCAGCCGGGTACAACTAGGCAGCTGGGGATTGGAATCCACAGTGCAGGGTGCCCATGCTTTCTGGGCACCCCCGCTGTGAATTGCAGTCCCGCAGCCACCCCAGAAAATGGCGCTTTCATAGAAGCGCCATCTTCTGGCGCTGTATCCAACTCTTCCGGCTGCCCTGATGCCGGGTGGCTAGCCAGGTAATAATGGAGTTAGGGCTAGCTGTATATTATCAGCTAGCCCTAAGCCCGAAATTCATGGTGTCACGCCAATATTAGACATGGCCACCATGAATTTCTAGTAAAGATAAAAAAAAAACACAACACAGAAAAATATTTTTATTAGAAAGAAAACACAACACAATTAGTGACTCCATCTTTATTGAAATAAACCCCCCTCCGCAGTAATCCTGGGTTAGGGTCCCGCGCCGTCCAATCAGGATCCAATATCATCTGATCGGTTTGCTGGAAGGCATACCGATCAGATGATGTGTTAGGTTAAAGGATGTGAATCACATGACACATCAGCTGATTGTATAAAAGCCGATTATACAATCAGCTGATGCATCAGTAGAAAAAAAAAAAAAATAATACTCACTTATGTGCTGAATTACCGGCAGCTCCCGGAGCGATGGGGCGGGAGTCTGATCCTGTCCGATCGCTGCAGCAGCTGCCGGTAATCAGGGATGAAGTCTCCTGACGCATCCGCTGATACCGGCCGGGCGCCCGCGTCAGCCCGAGACTCGATCAGCTGATGCGTCAGGTGACTGCATCAGGTGATCCATCGCCAGGTCCTGCAAGCAAGGTCCTGCCCCGGGGAGACTGCACACAGCCGGAGCGGGGGTGGCGATACCGTGACAGGAGCTGGGAGCGGGCATGGCACCGCGAGGCTGCAGACAGGTGAGTATAACTTTTTTTTTTTTTATTCTACTGTTAACTTTTGTTTTTGCAGCCGCTTCCACCTCCCGCCCAGACATGGCGCCGCACGGCAGCATACATGCACAGGACGGGAGGTGGAAGCAGCGGTGACGGTACCGGGAGGATTCATGCTTCTGTCTATACTGACAGAAGGAATCCTCTTCCTGTACACGTCACTTTACTACCCACCTCCTGCGCTTATAGCTGCGTTTTTGGTCTTAGAAACGCACCAAAACGCAGCTATTTGCGTTTCTCATTGCGTCTTTCAACATCCCATTGAACTCAATGGATGAAAAGCGCAGTGAAAAACGCGGGAATAATTGACATGCTGCGTTTTTGTGGTCACCACAAAAACGCAGCTGAAAAAAAACGCTGTGTGGGGACAGCAAAAATGAAAACTCATAGACTTTGCTGGGGAAGCAAAGTCATGCAGTTTTGAGGCCAAAAACGCACCCGAAAAACGCGCAAAAACGCCGCGAAAAACGCACCGTGTGCACATAGCCATACAGTGATTTCATTCTTTAAGTTCCATTCTTTGTTCCATGTAGTAGAGTCTGTCTAGTGTCGCTAGTGTGTCGTTCTTTGTGTCTTCCTTTGTTTGGCACGGTCACCTAATCAGGCGCCGCTGTAGTGATCACCAATCGGAACAGAGGGGCGTGAAAAGAGGCAACACAAAACATGTCTAGGGGTAAACACCACGCCTCTATCGAGGTCTGAGTCGTCGCACAGCGATGCGTGTGACACCGCACAACGACCGTCAAGGTCGCTATGATCGCTGCTCCGTCGCTGCTTAAAATTAATTACATGGTTGACAGCTTACTAGCGATCATCTATGGTCGCTGTTACGTCACAGGAAATGGTGACGTAACAGCGACGTCGTTGTGTGTGTGAACCCAGCTTTAGAGTGGAAACCCACCCTTAGGCTATGTCTTCTCTAGTGGTGGCTATACACCTGTCTGCACAATGCCGATCTCCCTTCCCACCCACCATAAATGTGTATGGATGAGTAAATAGGAATAAATTGGAGGGATTTTTTTTTTTTTGTCCCCCCCCCCCCCCTTTTTGATTGGAGTGGTGGTGGCACATTTATGCTGCCACTCCAGGTGTTCATGGGACTCCCAAAAATGCTTGGCTATCTCTTACAGTTCCAAAATTAATGGCAGCACACGTGTGACGAAACCACTACATGTGATAGTGACTGCAGGTAGGAAGGCTAACTGAACCCACTGAGATCAATAGAATAGGGCTCTCAAATAACTAATCAGATATTTGAACCTCTACTGTGGCTTATTGATATAATTTGCTGTAAAATTCATTTATACCTAACCCCTTTAAGACGCTGTTGTAGGGGTGATCTCATGAACAGAGTTTGATTTTAAAGTTAATCAATAGATGTTGGAATGTACTGTGTAATGGCTGTGTCTGACTGTACAGGGACATGGTCTGATCACACCACATCTCCTGGGCCGGGGACTATGCAAAAGAGTATACAGAGAGCACAGCATGGGATTATAGATGACCTTTTTTATTTTTATTTTTTTTGTCTGAGGTAAAACATTTTCCAGTCGGGGTTGTTTTTATTTATTTATTTATTTTTTTTTGTTTGTTCTTAACCTCAAAGGAAGAATTATTTGAAATCCCATGCTGTAATGTCTGTATACTTTCCCCCTTTCCTCCTGCCCAGGAGATGTGGTATGATCAGACCATGACCCTGCAGAGTCAGACACTGCCATTACACAGTACATAGAGGACATAGCAGGGGCACATATATAAGATTATCTCAGCACAGGAACATTCATTAAAGCGCACCAATCACCAGGATATTCCTATATAACACAAAGCCACTGCTATACTGGCACTATCATGTGGATTCTATATATACCTTTAGTTCTCAGCGCAGATGTATAGGTTTTGAAACACAAGCAAGTAAATGTAAAATGAAGTTTTTTGATTGGCAGCAGGTGCCGAGCAACTAAAGCAGGGGTGGGGTTTGATAGTGGTCCCCCCTCCCCTGTCTGTTCTCCCCTATCTATTGTGTATTCTAATTCCATTATAGAAGGTTGTGGCTATAAATCATGGTGGCTAGAGGGACCTTGCTGACGTCATATCCATGTAACCAGAAGGGGCAGGGCCTCAGCCAACATAGCTGATACCAGGAAGCATCATTATTTTTCTGTTGGCTGAGGCCCGCCCCTTCTGGTCACATGGGTATGACATCAGCAAGGTCCTTCTAGCCCCAACCATTAGTAAAACACTTCTATAATGAAATTGGCATAAATAGATAGGGGGAGAATGGACAGGCAGGGGGGCGGGAATCACTATGAAAACCCACCCCAGCTATCAGCTGGCAATCAAAAAACTGTTCATTTTACAAGCTTTAGTTATGTTTCAAAACCTATACTTTCGAGCTGACCACTAAAGGTATGTATAGACTCAGCCTGATAAAGCCAGTGCTATACTGGCACTATGTTCTATACAAAAATCCTGGTGATTGGTGCGCTTTAAACACATCCAATTGTGGATCATTCTTCCAAGATCAATGGATTAAAATGATCTTTGTTTTTGGGGAAAACCCCCTTTTTAAGTACTTTTAAATAAAAAAAAAAATAAATAAAATGCACTCGCCATATTTTCCTTTTTAGGTATTTAGTTCATTTAAGTACCTAAAGAGAAGCTGTATGGGAATACACCATCAAGAACATACACCCAGAGAATGTTGTGTTTTGGGTGGGGGGGTGGAGTTTAATGAATAACATCTGTCTATGTAGACGTTTATAATTTTCTATAGCCTTTGAGATATAGCTGCATCATTTTTGACAAACCAAAAGCATTGCAAAATGGTGTGTATGCATCTTACACTACCGTTACTAAATATCCTATTAAACAATTCTGTATTAATAAAGCGGTGAGCCCTGTTCAGTATTTGTGTTATGTAGAGAGGCATGGCTACATAATGTTTTCCTTCTTATGCACCTGTCATGTCCTTGCATTATATAGGTTCCCTCTGATATAAGCTTTTCCGCATTGTAAAATAGCTAAAATAATAAAATGAGCAGTTTTTCTCTCTTCCTGGGTTGATTATCCGCTCCCCACCCCTGCTTTTTTTTTTTTTTTGGAGGTCAACGGGACATCACATACAGTGTGCATTACTTCTGTAGCAAATAACTGTGTTCATTGTCTCCTACCTCAGCCCAACCACTGAGTTCAGTGCACATCACTGCTATAGATAATCACTGTCTCTGTGATGTCACCGCTATTGTGATCTAATCTACAGCAGGGATGAGCTCTGTGTGATGTCACCACTATTGTGATCTTCTCTACAGCAGGGATGCGCACTGTCTGTGTGATGTCACCACTATTGTGATCTTATCTACAGCAGGGATGTGCACTGTCTGTGTGATGTCACCACTATTGTGATCTTCTCTACAGCAGGGATGCGCACTGTCTGTGTGATGTCACCACTATTGTGATCTTATGTACAGCAGGGATGCGCACTGTCTGTGTGATGTCACCGTTATTGTGATCTTATGTACAGCAGGGATGCGCACTGTCTGTGTGATGTCACCACTATTGTGATCTTATCTACAGCAGGGATGCGCACTGTCTGTGTGATGTCACCACTATTGTGATCTTATGTACAGCAGGGATGCGCACTGTCTGTGTGATGTCACCACTATTGTGATCTTATCTACAGCAGGGATGTGCACTGTCTGTGTGATGTCACCACTATTGTGATCTTCTCTACAGCAGGGATGCGCACTGTCTGTGTGATGTCACCACTATTGTGATCTTATGTACAGCAGGGATGCGCACTGTCTGTGTGATGTCACCGTTATTGTGATCTTATGTACAGCAGGGATGCGCACTGTCTGTGTGATGTCACCACTATTGTGATCTTATCTACAGCAGGGATGTGCACTGTCTGTGTGATGTCACCACTATTGTGATCTTCTCTACAGCAGGGATGCGCACTGTCTGTGTGATGTCACCACTATTGTGACCTTATGTACAGCAGGGATGCGCACGGTCTGTGTGATGTCACCACTATTGTGATCTTATGTACAGCAGGGATGCGCACTGTCTGTGTGATGTCACCGTTATTGTGATCTTATGTACAGCAGGGATGCGCACTGTCTGTGTGATGTCACCACTATTGTGATCTTATCTACAGCAGGGATGTGCACTGTCTGTGTGATGTCACCACTATTGTGATCTTATCTACAGCAGGGATGCGCACTGTCTGTGTGATGTCACCACTATTGTGATCTTATGTACAGCAGGGATGCGCACTGTCTGTGTGATGTCACCACTATTGTGATCTTCTCTACAGCAGGGATGCGCACTGTCTGTGTGATGTCACCACTATTGTGACCTTATGTACAGCAGGGATGCGCACGGTCTGTGTGATGTCACCACTATTGTGATCTTATGTACAGCAGGGATGCGCACTGTCTGTGTGATGTCACCACTATTGTGATCTTATGTACAGCAGGGATGCGCACTGTCTGTGTGATGTCACCGTTATTGTGATCTTATGTACAGCAGGGATGCGCACTGTCTGTGTGATGTCACCACTATTGTGATCTTATCTACAGCAGGGATGTGCACTGTCTGTGTGATGTCACCACTATTGTGATCTTATCTACAGCAGGGATGCGCACTGTCTGTGTGATGTCACCACTATTGTGATCTTATCTACAGCAGGGATGCACACTGTCTGTGTGATGTCACCGCTATTGTGATCTTATGTACAGCAGAGATGCGCACTGTCTGTGTGATGTCACCGCTATTGTGATCTTATGTACAGCAGGGATGCGCACTGTCTGTGTGATGTCACCGTTATTGTGATCTTATGTACAGCAGGGATGCGCACTGTCTGTGTGATGTCACCGCTATTGTGATCTTATCTACAGCAGGGATGCGCACTGTCTGTGTGATGTCACTGCTATTATGATCTTATCTACAGCAGGGATGTGCACTGTCTGTGTGATGTCACCACTATTGTGATCTTATGTACAGCAGGGATGCGCACTCTGTGTGATGTCACCACTATTGTGATCTTATGTACAGCAGGGATGCGCACTGTCTGTGTGATGTCACTGCTATTGTGATCTTATGTACAGCAGGGATGTGCACTGTCTGTGTGATGTCACCACTATTGTGATCTTATCTACAGCAGGGATGCGCACTGTCTGTGTGATGTCACTGCTGCCGTGATCTTATCTACAGCAGGGATGCGCACTGTCTGTGTGATGTCACCACTATTGTGATCTTATGTACAGCAGGGATGCGCACTCTGTGTGATGTCACCACTATTGTGATCTTATGTACAGCAGGGATGCGCACTGTCTGTGTGATGTCACTGCTGCCGTGATCTTATGTACAGCAGGGATGCGCACTGTCTGTGTGATGTCACTGCTATTGTGATCTTATGTACAGCAGGGATGTGCACTGTCTGTGTGATGTCACCACTATTGTGATCTTATGTACAGCAGGGATGCGCACTGTCTGTGTGATGTCACCACTATTGTGACCTTATGTACAGCAGGGATGCGCACGGTCTGTGTGATGTCACCACTATTGTGATCTTATGTACAGCAGGGATGCGCACCGTCTGTGTGATGTCACCACTATTGTGATCTTATCTACAGCAGGGATGTGCACTGTCTGTGTGATGTCACCACTATTGTGATCTTATCTACAGCAGGGATGCACACTGTCTGTGTGATGTCACCGCTATTGTGATCTTATGTACAGCAGGGATGCGCACTGTCTGTGTGATGTCACCGTTATTGTGATCTTATCTACAGCAGGGATGCGCACTGTCTGTGTGATGTCACCGCTATTATGATCTTATCTACAGCAGGGATGCGCACTGTCTGTGTGATGTCACCGCTATTATGATCTTATGTACAGCAGGGATGTGCACTGTCTGTGTGATGTCACCGCTATTGTGATCTTATCTACAGCAGGGATGTGCACTGTCTGTGTGATGTCACCACTATTGTGATCTTATGTACAGCAGGGATGCGCACTGTCTGTGTGATGTCACCGTTATTGTGATCTTATGTACAGTAGGGATGTGCACTGTCTGTGTGATGTCACCGTTATTGTGATTTTATGTACAGTAGGGATGTGCACTGTCTGTGTGATGTCACTGCTATTGTGATCTTATGTACAGCAGGGATGCGCACTCTGTGTGATGTCACCACTATTGTGATCTTATGTACAGCAGGGATGCGCACTGTCTGTGTGATGTCACTGCTGCCGTGATCTTATGTACAGCAGGGATGTGCACTGTCTGTGTGATGTCACCGCTATTGTGATCTTATGTACAGCAGGGATGTGCACTGTCTGTGTGATGTCACCGTTATTGTGATCTTATGTACAGCAGGGATGCGCACTGTCTGTGTGATGTCACTGCTGCCGTGATCTTATCTACAGCAGGGATGCGCACTGTCTGTGTGATGTCACCGCTATTGTGATCTTATGTACAGCAGGGATGCGCACTGTCTGTGTGATGTCACCGCTATTGTGATCTTATCTACAGCAGGGATGCGCACTCTGTGTGATGTCACCACTATTGTGATCTTATGTACAGCAGGGATGCGCACTGTCTGTGTGATGTCACTGCTGCCGTGATCTTATCTACAGCAGGGATGCGCACTGTCTGTGTGATGTCACCACTATTGTGATCTTATCTACAGCAGGGATGCGCACTGTCTGTGATGTCACCACTATTGTGATCTTATGTACAGCAGGGATGTGCACTGTCTGTGTGATGTCACCGTTATTGTGATCTTATGTACAGCAGGGATGTGCACTGTCTGTGTGATGTCACTGCTGCCGTGATCTTATGTACAGCAGGGATGCGCACTGTCTGTGTGATGTCACTGCTGCCGTGACCTTAGTGCGCATCCCTGCTGTACATGTCTGTGTGATGTCACCGCTATTGTGATCTTATCTACAGCAGGGATGCGCACTGTCTGTGTTATGTCACCACTATTGTGATCTTATGTACAGCAGGGATGCGCACTGTCTGTGTGATGTCACCACTATTGTGATCTTATGTACAGCAGGGATGCGCACTGTCTGTGTGATGTCACTGCTGCCGTGATCTTATCTACAGCAGGGATGCGCACTGTGTGTGTGATGTCACTGCTGCCGTGATCTTATCTACAGCAGGGATGCGCACTGTCTGTGTGATGTCACCACTATTGTGATCTTATCTACAGCAGGGATGTGCACTGTCTGTGTGATGTCACCGCTATTGTGATCTTATGTATAGCAGGGATGCGCACTGTCTGTGTGATGTCACCGCTATTGTGATCTTATGTACAGCAGGGATGCGCACGGTCTGTGTGATGTCACCACTATTGTGATCTTATGTACAGCAGGGATGCGCACTGTCTGTGTGATGTCACCGCTATTGTGATCTTATCTACAGCAGGGATGCGCACGGTCTGTGTGATGTCACCACTATTGTGATCTTATCTACAGCAGGGATGCGCACTGTCTGTGTGATGTCACCACTATTGTGATCTTATCTACAGCAGGGATGTGCACTGTCTGTGTGATGTCACTGCTGCCGTGATCTTATGTACAGCAGGGATGCGCACGGTCTGTGTGATGTCACTGCTGCCGTGACCTTATGTACAGCAGGGATGCGCACTGTCTGTGTGATGTCACCGCTATTGTGATCTTATCTACAGCAGGGATGCGCACTGTCTGTGTTATGTCACCACTATTGTGATCTTATGTACAGCAGGGATGCGCACTGTCTGTGTGATGTCACCACTATTGTGATCTTATGTACAGCAGGGATGCGCACGGTCTGTGTGATGTCACCACTATTGTGATCTGATCTACAGCAGGGATGCGCACTGTCTGTGTGATGTCACTGCTGCCGTGATCTTATCTACAGCAGGGATGCGCACTGTCTGTGTGATGTCGCCACTATTGTGATCTTATGTACAGTAGGGATGTGCACTGTCTGTGTGATGTCACTGCTGCCGTGACCTTATGTACAGCAGGGATGCGCACTGTCTGTGTGATGTCACCGCTATTGTGATCTTATGTACAGCAGGGATGCGCACGGTCTGTGTGATGTCACCACTATTGTGATCTTATGTACAGCAGGGATGCGCACTGTCTGTGTGATGTCACCGCTATTGTGATCTTATCTACAGCAGGGATGCGCACTGTCTGTGTGATGTCACCGCTATTATGATCTTATGTACAGCAGGGATGTGCACTGTCTGTGTGATGTCACCGCTATTGTGATCTTATCTACAGCAGGGATGTGCACTGTCTGTGTGATGTCACCACTATTGTGATCTTATGTACAGCAGGGATGCGCACTGTCTCTGTGATGTCACCACTATTGTGATCTTATGTGCAGCAGGGATGCACACGGTCTGTGTGATGTCACCACTATTGTGATCTTATTTACAGCAGGGATGCGCACTGTGTGTGTGATGTCACTGCTGCCGTGATCTTATGTACAGCAGGGATGCGCACTGTCTGTGTGATGTCACCGCTATTGTGATCTTATCTACAGCAGGGATGTGCACTGTCTGTGTGATGTCACCGCTACAGTCTTAACATTGATTACTCAGTGTTAATAATATAGAGCAGTCTAAAGACATGTCCCAGAGTATCCTGTGAGTGACACCCACTTAATAAAGACCTTAATATTAGAAAGGTCAATATCGTTGCCCTTGTTATGGCCAATGCTAAAAAAACTAATTACTCAAGGGAGCAACCAGGATGAAAATGAACAAGAACTATCCACTTTTTAACTGGAGACAGTTCTTCTTAAGGTCCCTTATCCAGTGATGATGTTGGGGTTATATTGTTTTTTTTTTGGGCTAAATCCTCATCATAAAATGTTGGTTCACCATCTGTAGCTTAGTCTAGCGTAGATTTTTATATGGCCATTAAAACACAAAAATGAACTTTTGTTAACGCTAGAAGTCCCAGAGAGGGGTCATTTAACATTTCTACCATTGAAACCCTATGGAGCTCGAAATTCCTGGGACTCCTATTAAAGGAACCACATTGTAAAATGCGCTGCTGAATTGAGTGCATTACCTTCCCCCTGTGTCTCAGCCTGGCTTTTCACACCCATATTAAGTGGTGACATTAATGTAATCTATTAAGGACGCAAGCTGGATTTCTGTTTAGAAATGTGTGATAAAAGGAATTCCAGCGTCCCGGTACAGACACGCATGGAGCGCTGCGCACAACTGTATACTCTGTATGAAGAGCAGCTGCAGTAAAGTGCTTCTCATGAGAAAGAATGAGTGAAGGAGGCCCTGATGAGACTGTACACAGTCCTACTGATAGTGTACACAGTTCTGACTTGAGTCACTTTATAATGTTTGGGAGCCCCCTCACGTATTCCTTTTCTATTCGATACTAGGCTATGCTGGCTGATGGAGGTTGCTTTGTGCACTGGAAGAATGCCGCGCACCCTATAAAACGAAGGATGCTTACTGGAATCCATGTGGTTGTACTAAAGGAGTGCTGGCTAACCATCAAAACAATGGCTAGCCAGTGACTCCAATGGGAGTCTCTCCATGTACTGAAGGATTGCATGGCACCCAGCAAAAAACAGTGGATACTGAGTGACTTTGATCTGATTAACGGTTGATGGGAGGGGGGCCTCTGCAGCATGACGTACCATGTGACTAAGGCTGCTTTCACACTACGTTTTTTTTAACATGCGTTATGAATGTTTTTTTAACGCAAAAGCGGATCCAGTGCAAATGCGTTTTCATTTCAATGCATATGCAATGGACTCGCGTCAACATGCGTTCACATGCGTTTGCGTGCGTTATAGTGAGGATCCAGCGACTTGCAGTTTTTTAACTTTTTTCAAAAATGCTACTTGTAGCACTTTTGAGCTGTGTCTAACTTCTGCAAATTGCTGGATCCTGACTAAACTGCACGCAAACGTATGTGAACGCTGGCATGCTGATAGACAGGATCCTGCTTGCTCTACTGAGCATGCCCAGAAACCAGCCTGGCGTAATCGGTCTCTCTCTCCCCCTCCCTCTCTCCCCCCTCCCGAGAGCGGCGGACGCTCGTAACCAAGGTAAATATCGGGTAACCAAGCAAAGCACTTCGCTTAGTTACCCGATGTTTATTTTGGTTACGTGTGCAGGGAACAGACAGCCCGGTCCTAGCAGCTACGGACGCTCGTAGCCAAGGTAAATATTGGGTATCCAAGCAAAGCACTTCACTTAGTTACCCGATGTTTACCTTGGTTACCAGCGTCTGCAGCTGTCAGATGCCAGCTCCCAGTCTCACGTTCAGTTCCCCTCACTCCCGATCACATGACTTCAATGCCCGCCCATAAACTTCAAGTGACAGGATCCTGCAACATAACACTTGCGTTTTTCTTTGTAAAAACAGGATCCACTTTTACAGTAAAAAAACATTCATGACGCATGCTAAAAAAACGTAGTGTGAAAGCAGCCTTACTTTCTTGCAGGGACTCTAAAGGGTCTTGTCAATGTTTCCTGCTTGTGCTGGATATTGGTTGGGGGCAGATTGATGGCTGCACCCAGACATGGCAACAGGGGTGTTCTGATTAAATTAAGGATACTGAATCTCTTGCCTTAGCTCTTATACGTTTGTGACACGTCGCTATAAATAAATGTTTGCAGTTATTTTGTAATTGAAGCTCAGGGAATGTCATCAGAAAATGACCTGTTGAGAAAATTGTATTTTTATGTAGTGTTACAAAATAGTGTAATGTAAAAATTAAAATCTACCTCGTTTACGTTGGCTGCTAGGCCTAATTTTAGACTCTTAAGGGTACTTTACACACTGCGACATTGCTAGCGATCTCGTTAACGATGTGAAATTCTAGATCGCAAGTGCGATCTTTGGAGATCGCACATAGGTCATTTTACGCATGTGCGATCTCGAAAGATCGCACTTGCGATCTGGAATTTCACATCGTTAACGAGATTGCTAGCGATGTCGCAGTGTGTAAAGTACCCTTTACGTTTAGTTTGGCTTGGCCACATGGACATTAGTGGCATCAGACACAGACTGAATTGTATAGAAATATTGAAATGGGTTATTCAAGACTTTTTTTTTTTTGGCTTTTGGGCTAAGAACTTAGCAGCGGGACATTGATGACTACTTTCCTATTTAGGCTATGTGCCCATGGGACAATGTACCCCCGGATTTTGCCACGGAGAACCTGCGGATTTATCTGGATTTTCTAGATACATTTGCAGGTTCTAGCAAGTACAGACACTCCCCATGTTACCCTATGGGATTTGGGGGTGCTGTATCAATGCTGCGGTATGTGTGGCTGTGGATTTCCCGCAGCCGCACGTAACTGCATGTCAATTATTCATGTGGAAATATCTGCGGAATTCCCGCTCCTCCACTATGGAGATACAGGGCAGGTATTTCCGCACTTGTCCTGCAGGTTTACTGCAACAAAAATGCTCAAACTGCAGCAATGGATAGCTGCGGATTCCGGGCAGCAGCTGCGGTAAAGCTGCAGCAGAGTCCCACGGGTACATTGTCCTGTGGGCATATACAGTTAGGTCCAGAAAAATTTGGACAGTGACACAATTTTCGCGAGTTGGCCTCTGCATGCCACCACATTGGATTTGAAATGAAACCTCTACAACAGAATTCAAGTGCAGATTGTAACGTTTAATTTGAAGGTTTGAACAAAAATATCTGATAGAAATTGTAGGAATTGTACACATTTCTTTACAAAGACTCCACATTTTAGGAGGTCAAAAGTAATTGGACAAATAAACCAAACCCAAACAAAATATTTTTATTTTCAATATTTTGTTGCGAATCCTTTGGAGGCAATCACTGCCTTAAGTCTGGAACCCATGGACATCACCAAACACTGGCTTTCCTCCTTCTTAATGCTTTGCCAGGCCTTTACAGCCGCAGCCTTCAGGTCTTGCTTGTTTGTGGGTCTTTCCGTCTTAAGTCTGGATTTGAGCAAGTGAAATGCATGCTCAATTGGGTTAAGATCTGGTGATTGACTTGGCCATTGCAGAATGTTCCACTTTTTTGCACTCATGAACTCCTGGGTAGCTTTGGCTGTATGCTTGGGGTCATTGTCCATCTGTACTATGAAGCGCCGTCCGATCAACTTTGCGGCATTTGGCTGAATCTGGGCTGAAAGTATATCCCGGTACACTTCAGAATTCATCCGGCTACTCTTGTCTGCTGTTATGTCATCAATAAACACAAGTGACCCAGTGCGATTGAAAGCCATGCATGCCCATGCCATCACGTTGCCTCCACCATGTTTTACAGAGGATGTGGTGTGCCTTGGATCATGTGCCGTTCCCTTTCTTCTCCAAACTTTTTTCTTCCCATCATTCTGGTACAGGTTGATCTTTGTCTCATCTGTCCATAGAATACTTTTCCAGAACTGAGCTGGCTTCATGAGGTGTTTTTCAGCAAATGTAACTCTGGCCTGTCTATTTTTGGTATTGATGAATGGTTTGCATCTAGATGTGAACCCTTTGTATTTACTTTCATGGAGTCTTCTCTTTACTGTTGACTTAGAGACAGATACACCTACTTCACTGAGAGTGTTCTGCACTTCAGTTGATGTTGTGAACGGGTTCTTCTTCACCAAAGAAAGTATGCGGCGATCATCCACCACTGTTGTCATCCGTGGACGCCCAGGCCTTTTTGAGTTCCGAAGCTCACCAGTCAATTCCTTTTTTCTCAGAATGTACCCGACTGTTGATTTTGCTACTCCAAGCATGTCTGCTATCTCTCTGATGGATTTTTTCTTTTTTTTCAGCCTCAGGATGTTCTGCTTCACCTCAATTGAGAGTTCCTTAGACCGCATGTTGTCTGGTCACAGCAACAGCTTCCAAATGCAAAACCACACACCTGTAATCAACTCCAGACCTTTTAACTACTTCATTGATTACAGGTTAACGAGGGAGACGCCTTCAGAGTTAATTGCAGCCCTTAGAGTCCCTTGTCCGATTACTTTTGGTCCCTTGAAAAAGAGGAGGCTATGCATTACAGAGCTATGATTCCTAAACCCTTTCTCCGATTTGGATGTGAAAACTCTCATATTGCAGCTGGGAGTGTGCACTTTCAGCCCATATTATATATATATATATAATTGTATTTCTGAACTTGTTTTTGTAAACAGCTAAAATAACAAAACTTGTGTCACTGTCCAAATATTTCTGAACCTAACTGTAGACTTAAAGCCGCTTTACACGCTGCGATATCGTTACCGATATCACTAGCGGGCGTACCCGGCCCCATCGGTTGTGCGACACGGGCAAATCGTTGCTCGTGGCGCACAACATCGCTCAGAACCGTCACACTACTTACCTGCCTAGTGACGTCGCTGTGACTGGCGAACCGCCTCCTTTCTAAGGGGGCGGTTCGTTCGGCGTCACAGCGACGTCACTAAGCGGCCGCCCAATAGGGGCGGAGATGAGCGTGCGGAACATCCCTCCCACCGCCTTCCTTCCACATTGCCGGCGGCCGCAGGTAAGGTGAGGTTCCTCGTTCCTGCGGTGTCACACATAGCGATGTGTGCTGCCGCAGGAACGACGAAGAACCTAGTTACTGCAGCAGCAACGATAATCGAGATTAGGGGGGATGTCACCGATGAGCGATTTTGAACGTTTTTGCAACGATTCAAAATCGCCAATAGGTGTCACACGCAACGACATCGCTAAAGCGGCCGGATGTGCGTCACAAATTCCGTGACCCCAACGACATCGCTTTAGCAATGTTGTAGCGTGTAAAGCCACCTTTAGGCTATGTGCGCACGTTGCGTTCTGTCCCTGCAGAAAATTTCTTTTCTTTTTTTTTTTTTTTTTTTTTTAAGAGCACACGTGCGCTTCAAATCGCTGCAGAAACAGTCCGTAATGAAAAAAAAAAAGCCGATTCCATGCGCTCTGCCTGCAGCCCCTCCCATAGACAGAGCGGGGGATGCAGGCAAAGCGCACGGAAGAAGTGACATGTCACTTAGAACACGCGCTTCGGGCAGCAGCCGAAGCGCTGCGCTCTAATCCGCCACGTGCGCACGGCTCCTGCACAATCTCCATAGATTATGCTGGGGACGCAGGATGCATGCAGTTACGCTGCGGTGCAGAATGCAGCGTAACTGCATGCAAATACGCAACGTGCGCACATAGCCTTAGTGCGATGTCGGTGGGGTCAAATCGAAAGTGACGCACATCCGGCGTCACAGGCGATATCGTTTTGTGTAAATCCTAAATGATACGATTAACGAGCGCAAAAGCGTCGTTATCGTGTCATCGGTGCAGGCTCCAACTTTGTCATAATTACGCTGCCGCGACAGGTACGATGTTGTTCCTGCGGCAGCACACATTGTGTGTAAAGCCGCAGGAGCGTGGAACATCACCTTACCTGCCGCCGGCGGCTATACGGAAGGAAGGTGGGTGGGATGTTTACATCCTGCTCATCTCCACCCCTCCGCCGCTATTGGCTGCCTGCTGTGTGACGTCGCTATGACGCCGCACGACCCGCCCCCTTAGGAAGAAGGCGGGTCGCCGGCCAGAGCGACGGTCGCAGGGCAGGTGAGTGCATGTGAAGCTGGCGTAGCGATAATTTTCGCTACGCCAGCTATCACAAGATATCGTACCTGCGACGGGGGCGGGGACTATCGCATGCGACATCGCAGCATCGGCTTGCGATGTCGCAACGTGCAAAGCCCGCCTTAGGCTTTAAGCAGTCACAGACTGCTCCTGATGGTGCATTTTGACTGCTCCTGACGGTGCATTTCGTTCTTTTGGTGATGTCCCTTCAGCAGAGCAGTGCCTTCTCTTCCGTTCTGCTCTGTGGACGGAGTGTCACTGATAACAGCCTAGCTGCAGGTAGTCGGCTCTCATCAGTGTAATACCCCATTGACAGAGCAGATATGGAGTGAAAGAGCTGATCTGTTGACGTGAAGCCGGAGAATCGCGCTGCCTCAATTGGAATAGATCATTGCAGCGCAAAACAGGTTTGTTTGTTTTTTTTTTTTTTTTAGCAACTACCTGCGGGTAAGTTCTTTGCCCAATAAACAACCCCCCCCCCCCCCTACCTGAATGTTCCAGATAAGCCCCTTTTAATGAACATACAAAGATCATTGTGAAGGGAGGGGGGAGATTTGACATCATCCTGAGTGAAGGATCCTGTTATAAACACTTCTATACACAGTAGATTAATTTTTTTTCATGGTGATCTGGTAATACTGAAAATATTACCAAACGAAAAACCTACAATAACATAAGTGATGGTTAATTTTCTGATGACACCTTCCCTTAATGGCAGCCGGTGACCTGTACTTTCACCCTGCCGTTAGCTGTTCCTTTCTCCTTGGCGGTGAGTAAACAGGGCTGATGCACTGCAGTTGTTTTTAGGCTGTTGCAATAATTCCTTGATGATCATTGCCCCAGGGACGTTTTATGTTCTGTGAGATTACAGTCAAACAGGAAATGGAGAAAGTGTCTGAGGCGAGGGAGAGTAGCACATGAGGATGGCCGGCCTCCATCTTTACAGCGCTGCTGGAAGAAGACACTGGGGGATTAGTGTTTGTAGAGTCAGTGTTCAGAGTTGTGCAATCAGTTACAGGGAAGGGCCTGCAGGATGCGTTTGGTCTGGACACGTCCTGGATGTTTCTGCTGGCTGTGCGACGCAGCCGGCCAGGGTCTCCACGGGTAACCTTTGCTTAGTTCCTCCTCGTGTTTACACATTATAATTGCTGACCTTTATACCCTGACTGCTTTCATTACAAGTTGTATGATTTCACCAGACTGGTTCTGATCTGTATCAAATCCTACATACAGAACCAATGCAGGTATTGCTCCCAACAGTATTATTCATCTTTTATTGCGTTTACAGTTGAATGCAATCTGTTTCCTATGTAGTAGATCCTTCAGGTTTGGGATCTGTTCATTGCAGGGCCGCAGAAACATCTGCCGATATGATCACGACATTGGCACACTATTGAGGTAGTGCGCTGTCCATTAAAGGACCACCCCAGCATTTTCTTTTGTCTTTCTCAGCACTTTACATCAGTGGATCATCAGTTTATTGCAAGACTAATGCAGGCGTCACACGAGACGATATATCTAACGAGATGTCGGCGGGGTCACGTCGTAAGTGACGCACATCTGGCATCGTTAGTTATATCAGAGCGTGTGACAGCTATGAACGAGCCGAAATACTCACTTTCTCGTTCATCGCTGACACATCGCTCATTTTCAAAAAATCGAACGTCAGGTTGTTCATTGTTCCCGAGACAGCACACATCGCTCCGTGTGACACCCCGGGAACAATGAACACAGCTTACCTGCGTCCCGCCGGCAATGCGGAAGGAACGAGGTGGGCGGGATGTTTACATCCCGCTCATCTCCGCCCCTCCGCTTCTATTGGCCGGCCGCTGTGTGACGTCGCTGTGATGCCGAAAACCCCTCCCCCTTCAGGAAGTGGATGTTCGCCACCCACAGCGACGTCGCACAGCAGGTAAGTACGTGTGACGGGGGGTTTTAACGACTTTGTGCGCCACGGGCAACTAATTGCCCGTGACGCACAAACTACGGGGGCGTGTGCGATCACGCGATAGATCGTCTCGTGAGACGCCTGCGTAAGCCTGCTCCTTGAGAGATAGCCTTTGTCTATAGAGAGGCTGTCAAGGCCCTGTATGGGATAACCCCCACACACATATTCACACACTCGTCTCTGTTCTATATCATTAGGACATTTAAAGGGAATCTGTCACCAAGTTTTTGCCACCTAATCTGAGAGCAGCATAATGTAGGGCAAGAGATCCTGATTCCAGCAATGCCACTTACTGAACTGTGTGCTGTCATTTTGATAAAATCACTGTTTAATCAGCAGTAGATTATCATTAGAGGACTACTTACCCTGCTGCCAGGTTGTTCAGTATATTCATGTGCTCTGTATAACTGCTAGATCTGCAGAAGATAACATTGATTTTTATCAAAATCACAGCAAACAACTCAGTAAGTGAATAATCACTGGAATCAGGGTCTCTGTCTCTATGCTGCTGCTCAGATGAGTAGCAAAAACCTGATGATGGATTCCCTTTAAAAATTGATAGTCTTATGGAAAAAAGGACGAAATTGCTCCTAGTCATATTTGTTTCTCTATAGGGTAACAACAAAAGGGCTAGGGTACAGCTAAAGGTGCCTTTACATTAACCAAATTGTGACATTAAAAGGCCGCCGACCAGTAAATATTTACCATTCAGCAGTCATTTAATAGCCTGTTTAGACTGCGCTTAACGATGAGCTGTAAGTGATAATTGTTCTGTGCACATAGTTCTCAGCAGCTCAATCCCTGTTTACACAGGACAATATACGAAGATGATTTTATGACCAACCAAATCCTGCTGATACTTTATTAAAGAGGTTGTCCACCACGCTCTACGTTTACTGGTTTTAACATAAATGGTTAAGTACTAGTGATGGGTGGACCTGGAGTGTAAAAGTCCGGATCCGGGCGGTTTGAAACGTGCCTGGTGTTCTTGGGGAACTCCGGGTAAGGCCGGTTTGACGGATGCGGCGCACGCCAGTACAGTATGATACAGTACAGTGGCAGCACCGCAACGTCCGGGTCACATGACAGCATGTGACCGGCGCTTGTTGCATTGCCAGTGTACTGTATACACTGTACTGGCGTGTGCCGCATCCGTTGAAAAGCCGGATATGTGAAACTAGCCTAACAATCCAAGTGCGGCAACTCAGGAAATTTTCTAAAAAATAACAAAGAGCGTTAAAGCTGCTTCGGGGACTCGAAGTATAGCTGCTTCCGGGGTCACTCATTCTACCTCCGGGCCTGCTCATTGGCTTCATACATATTCACTACTTCCCCCGCCCACTGGCTGTCCCTTCGTGTGTGATTGGTTGTAGCCAGATGCATCAGTGTCAGTGTCTGACTGCTTGCAATCACAGACCCTGTCTGCAGCTCTATCATTGTGAAAATAAAAAAATAGCATTGGTCGCCCCATATTCTGATGCCCAGCACAGATAAAGCATACGGCTACAGCCCCCAGCCGTGTGCTTATCTTGGCTGTGTATCAAAAGTAAAAGAACCGCATGCAGTTTTCTTTAATTAAATTTTAAAAAACAGAATGGAGATCTGTCCAACTATGAAACGTGTGTGTGTGTGTGTGTGTGTGTGTGTGTGTGTGTGTGTGTGTGTGTGTGTGTGTGTGTGTGTGTGTGTGTGTGTGTGTGTATGTATATATGTATGTGTGTGTGTGTGTGTATATATATATATATTATATTATATTATATGTGTATGTACATATATTACATTTTTTATTATTGATATATATTTTCCTTGAACTACTTCCAGAGGCATATTACTCCACAGGCATAACTACTAACTATAGGCAAATTGTCCCACCTTCTTCTAGGAATGAGCCCGATAAATGGTCCTTTACATATAAGGTCCATAGTAATGGTAACAGTGGGGGGTTTGCTAACAACTAATTCCACCAATGTCATTGTCATGTTATCCTGTATAGCCATATCTTGTAGGCTGGAGTACAAGGTCAATGAGGGACACAAGCAGAGTACAGGATACAAAGGAGAACATAGTAAACCTTGCAGATACAATCAGAAAAGGAAATGTTTTGGATAAGAAGCAGAGCACGGCTATAGTTGGATTTTTTCAGGCAGCCTGCGATGTGACTGTGCCTGGTGGATGAGCCAGATGTGGTGTCTTCTATAGTCTGAGCTTTAGCTCTATGTTTTGACCTTCTTAATCTCCTGTTATGTCTGTGGATATTGTCAGTAAGATGAGCTACTGCTGATGTCTGAGAAGAGACCCCAGTGAATAAGCAGTGTGCGACTGGCCTTGGTGGTACACGTTCTGTCAATCGCGAGCTCTGCAGCCGACCATTACTGCTGTTGTGCGATGGCATGTAACGCACTGAGATGTGAGAAGTGACTCTGCACTCGGGTACTGTGCTGCTGCTCCCAGTACAGAATGTCTGGCATTAGCCTGGTTATTAAGCACCAGATGTTTTGGCGTTCCTGATTAGTATAAAATCTAAAACTGAGATTTTCTTATTGATCGTGGACTTTGGGGTTTTTAGAGCTGAAAGTAACGTTTAGCCATTTTGCTTCTGATGAAAATTGACTATCGCTCAGCCAATACTACCCTGGTCCCACCGATGGCATATAACTGGCTACGTCTGTACATAGTGGCTGATTCGACACTGGTACTGGCAATTTGCGCTATGTGTTTTATATGTTGGCAGTGCAATAGTGGCCTAATGTGTTGCATGTATTAACTATGCCTATACCTTCTTGTATTGCAGATGTGTACACCAAGTAACACGCCAGCCACTCCGCCCAACTTCCCGGATGCTTTAGCCATGTTTTCTAAACTTCGAACCTCAGAGAGCTTGCAGAATAGCAGCAGTCCAGCAGCCTCCAACGCCTGCTCTCCTCCGGGCAGCTTTAACCCGTACTGGGCATCATCACCTCCCAGCCAACATCCTGTGTGGCTGCCTCCAGCCTCTCCAACCACACACCTCCATCACCACCACCATCATCCACCACCAGCCTGGCCCCCCACCTCCCAGCCTGCAGGGGGCCCCCAGAAAGCCATGACTGCCATGGATGGGCAGAGATAAGACTGGGCCTGAGTGCGCTGAAGAGGGGAGGAGGTGGGCTGCTCCTTTCTCTCCCCTTTCTTCAGATTAAAATTTACAAACTGACTTTTTTTTTTTTTCTCAGTCTTTGTTTTATTTCATAAAAGGTTCTGAAAAGAATTTTTTTTTTTTTTTTTTTGGAAGACAAGAGAAAAAGGACGTAGGGGTAAGACACGTCGCCCCCTTCTCCCCATTCCTTTTTAATATATAATTATAATATATAAAGATTGAATTTATGTGAAATGGTGGAGGAGGGGGACGGAGAATGTTTTTTTTGTTTTTTTTCTTTCATAAAGGCACACTGAACGTGTACCTGGATCAGAATCGAGGAAGTGCACCTTTTTAATAGTTGCATCAAACGGAAAGAAGCTTTAAGTGATTGTCCCTCCTGCCCATCGCTCTTCCCCGTCTGTGATAGAACCGGGAGCGTGAACCTACGTGAGACGTTGTTTAGAAGTATATTGTGCCCATCTACCCATAGCATGATGTTCAGCAAACGACTGGCAGGATCATGGCATCTGCATTGCTGAGTGAAAGGCAGTATTAAGAAGCCTAGGTAGAAGGCAAGAGCTTTAGTGTAATGAATGGAGATTGGCTTTTTCAGATGGACCAGCTTGGTGATCCAGCATCTATGGAGCTGGAGATTTTAATACCCACTTCATGAATAATTTTCATTTTGTCACTTTATTGCAGCACTTCACCATGGCACAATGACTTGGTCTTCAGACTTAAAATTGAAAATAATGCAGAAGACATAGTAACATTGGTGTCCTGTGATAATAAATTATGGACCATTGCTCAATCATAACCTTGGTTGCCATCTTGGAATAAAAGCATTTCCATTCCGGAGACCATGCCTGGATATTCTGTACGGAAGAATACCGTAACCTCGAGCTGTCACCTTTTTTATACGCTGCTTAAAGGGGTCTATCCAATGATTTCTTAAGACTTTTTTTTTTTTTTTTTTTTCTTTTCTACTATTTTGTCCATGTGGAAGCATTAGAGCTACTATGTACTTCCCCAAAGCAATAAAGGCGCACCAGAGAATCGCTCCGATCACCATCTTACCTGATCCAAAGTCTAAATGTCACAATATTGTCATCAATGTAATATAATGCCCAGGTCAACTAACTTTCCTTTATCCCCATGGCAAAGCATTCACTCGATAGTTGTGTGCGCTCAATATCTTTATTTTTTACTTTTTTATTTATTAATGTAATCTTATGTTTTCCTGGTATCCAATCTAAAACATGGGATCGGCAATGTGAAGCTGCTGTGCACGATTGGGTTTATCACTGGCAAAAAGCGTTCCTGAAATAGCACAGCTGTTTAGGAACGCCATAGGGGTATCTGAATTTATAGAGGGTCTTATAGGCTCAAGCACACAGCAGAGCCATGTGCCCAGTCATATACAGAGATGTTCTCCCCTAGAAGCAGTATGTCTGTTGGAGAATACCTCCAAACATAGCAATTCTTACGGCGCATGCCATTATTAAATAGGAGGCACATGGTCTAGCATACAGCAGACTTCCATGTCAGCCCTACTATGGTTCTGTACCATACTAAATGCAGCCGTGTGCATGAGTCTGTTAGAGGTTGTCCACAATCTTAACATTGATGACCTACCTAAGGTTAGACTTTCAATGTCTGATCAGCCGGGAGCGCGGTCTGACACCCTTAGCTGTTCTGTGTCGGCAGCAGGTTGACTGAAATGCTCCTTCCGGAGATGCCCTTTCAACTGATAGCGGCCGGGTACTGCACATCTGCCATCTATACAAATCAATAGGAGGCTGATGTACAGTACCTGGCTGCTGTAAAAAAACTGGGCAGCTCCGGCACTGAGCGTTACTGGGGCCTACTGCCACTGGCGGCACAAAGATCAGCTGGAGCACAGGTTGTTGGACCCCGCTGATCAGACATTGATGACCTACCTAAGGATAGGCCATCAATGTTAAAGTAGTAGACAACCTCTTTTTAAAGGGAACCATATGGCCAACCGCACGACCGTTGGGTAAGTATTATAAAGTGTTTATGTTCTACACAGCGGTCTGGGCTCTTATATACAGCATGTTAGACTACTGTATACAAGAGCCCAGTGGTGGTGGCCACAGCTTATAGGCCAAAAAAGTGGTGACCGGTTCCCTTTTTAATGCTTTTTTTAAAGCATGGGTATTGATTATGCTTAAAGCCTACTCCTAACCTACACAAGCATATATGTAAAACGTGCTGCAATATTAAATATTGGGCCCTTTCTTCTAGAAATGTTGGCTATTTGGGGTCTTAATCAGTCTATCTTGCACTCTTCTGTTTGTGAATGGGCCAGTTTGGGTGGTCTGGCTTTGGTGCAATTTGGCCGCAAAATGGTCCCAGCACATTTCCAGATTGCACCATGGCCTTTTTGGTCTGCATATTTCTATACTGTTGCCCTTAACGAGAGAAAAAAAGAAAGAGAAAAGTTGTTGGATTAAAAAAACGTGTAGAGCGATTCTCCAAATGCATAGATTCATCCAAATGTGATGATGATAAACCCCGCATGGTCTTCTGCACCATAGGCTGAACACATGAACCCAGCCATAGAGGAATATGGGTGTTTTAACTACATTATTTTGTGCTAACAGATCAGGCCTAATGTAATTAAAGGGGTTTTCTAAGTATTAAACTGCTCTGTATCCCTGATTTGCCCCCACACATCAGCGGCCTTGATGGGACCTGCGCAGCTGTGGTGGGGTCAGGCCTGTACATGGGGATGCGGCACTAACCCGGTGTTGTGGCTACTCCATAACCATAAAGCAATGGTATATCAGCAATATGCCAGCGCTTTATAAGATGGGAATAGCTCTTTAAGTGACTGGTGCTGATGGTACATTTTTCCAGTGCGGTGTAAAAATCTCCCTTCTGGATGGTTTCCGTACAGACAAGCTCGTTCCTTCTCTGGGGAACTGTGATACACACCACAATGGAACATTTCGTGTCCTCCATGCATATGATGATTTGGTCATTCAACTAGAGAAAAACTAGCTCATGAATCAGACGACAAGCTGGAACCTGAGCAAGAGTTTCCTGTAAATCAGATAGTTCTTCTGTGCACTGAGTCCAACATGACTAAAACCTGAAATAATTGAGTTGCGGAACAAACGGCCCATTAGATCATCACATGATTTCAGGGTGAGCGGCCGTTCACCAGGATTAACTCTGGAGAGGCCTTTATCACAAAACCTTTTACTATAAAATGCACTGAAATGTTCTACAGTTCTGCTAAATAGCCAAGAATACAACGATTTACCTTATTTTGTAGAATGAAAGGCCATTTCTCCAAAGCCTGGCAGAAGCTGCTCACAACGCAAGAAATTTTACCCTTACCAGTGGGGGGCGCTGTTCTGCAATATTGATCATCTCACGCCTACATATATTGGCTAGGGATACATGGCAGCTTTACTTTTCCCGTTCCTAATAGAATACAGACACATGAAAATGTCTGTACCATCCCATTATTACACTTTTTAGTGAGTGGCTAAATCTGGCAAGTGGTGTACCCGTCAATCTGGAGATTGTATAGTTCTGGGCAAAGGTGAGAGCGGACTACATGGAAGAAGGAAATCTCTTCAGCTGCTCTCACACATCAGTTTTTTGCCATCAGGCACAATCCGGCAAAAACCTGAAAAAATGGATCCGGCGTCAGTTGCCGCTGGATCCGTTTTTTTTTCCCCATAGACTTCTATTAGCGCTGGATTGTGCCGAATGGCCTTGCGTTCCATTCGGCAAAATTTGCTTGTCCGGCGGCCGGATGGAACGCTGAGGGAAACGTTTTGTCTCCTGCAAAAAACCGTATTGCGCTGAATAATGGAAGCCTATGGACGCTGGATCTAGTGTAATGTGGCAAAAGTGATACGGCCGCCGCATGCTCAGTATCACAACGGATCCGTCAAAAAACTGAAGGAACTGATGGCAAAAACTGATGCAACTGATCCGTTTTTTCGCTGGATCGTGCCTGATGCCAAAAAACGTGTGAAAGCAGCCTTCCCAGCACAATTGATTTTGAATGTGAGGGCAGTCAGCTTTTTTTTTTTTTGGGTTATGTGTAGTGATTAGTGAGCACTATCATGCCCGGGCGCTCGTAACGAGCAGTTGGATGGGCTCAACTCGAGTACAAAGTATACTAGAAGTCAATGGGGATCTTGAGTATTTTTCCTCGAAGATTTCCCTGAAAAACGCTTGAGTTCGCCATTACTTGGGTACTCATATTGCACCCATCCATGTGCCTGACCTGCCCGATATGAGTACCAAGCACCAGAGCATAGTAATGCTCACTCATCACTAGTTGTAGGAGATCAGAATAAAATAAACAGCATCCCTCTATAGGTGAATTCTGGCATCACACCTTAGCCCCATTCTAGTTAATCAGGCTTATCTGCCTACCAATCACGGCCAAAATCTATAGAAAAAAAGTTTCACCTCCACAGCATGAGGGTACCAAGAGATTGCTCTTCCCCATTAACTAATGTATACACCGATGGTAAAGCTGATCGGTCACCTGATTTCACAATACAGATTGCATACCCTATTAAAGGAATTTTCCATCTTCAGACACCTGTCTCCAGGTGCAGTTTGTACAGTTTTTTGGTTTTTTTTTTTTTTTTTTTATTGTCCCTCTTTGAATCCAGCTTAAAGTCTCCACCGCTGCTTCATTGCTCATGACGTCCCGTTGATGGCACTGTAGCCAAACGGTAACTTGGAGGCTGACTGGCTGCAGCGTTGTCCATGTCAGTGCTACAGATAACAGGCACCTAGCGGAGCGGTGGAGACTGGATCCAGCAGTGGTGAGTAAAGCACATTTTATCTTAAAGTGATACTGGGTACACTGACTTTCTAAAACTGGAGACCCCTTTAAATAGATCTCTTGCACCTGATGAGACTGGTGGACTTACTCTAAACTGCATAATCCTAATTTGTTTTTTTGTTTGATCTCTCTATCACGCGAGAGAAGTTTGACACAGGATTGCACAGCCATTTAGACATGGATCGTGACAATACATCAGGTTCATCAGGTCCAGGTTCTAGTTACTAATGTATGGTATTTGTATTGTGAAATCGGAGGACCGTTCCCTTTCCATAGAACGTAATCTAATTTTTGAATTTGTCAAGTAGCGATCACTCATGTACACGCACTTGTCGTTGCAGTATCGCAGTACCATCTTAACTGTTGGGTGATGACAGCATTTGCATATGGGGCACAGATATATATTTTCGGGGCTCAATGCTGTATCTGTTGAAGATTTTCTATGACCCCTTTCTGATGCAAAATGAAATACCTATGCATACCTGCACACATTCAGTGATTGCGAGTGTGTATGGCCTGCAGTGGTATACCGTATACGCTATGTATAATGCCGTCATATCCCTGCACATCACTTTACAGGCTGCTTGCTTTTGTTTTTTTTTTCTATGCTGCTCAGCCATTTTTCGGTTACCTTGTGCACAACTGCTTGGTGACGACCATTGATGACAGCTGTTGATGTGCCCATAGGGTTGTCACCCGATTTTTACAAGGCATATAGGTTCTCTAAATCTAACATTTCTGGCTTTTGCAAATCTGGGAGACACCTTGGGGACTTCAGGATTTTTTTTCCCTAGAAGTTCTGTACTATTTTCTTGTGCAATTTTTGCATTCTCATTGAAACCAACACTTGACATCTGAGTGCTATGAGCACTTATTGTGATTATGTACGAGAATATCTGTAAAAACCGTGAGAAAAAGGCAGTGATGAGTTATAAGCCATGGAAGTTCACTCATAAAAATGACTCCCAAGCCTAAAGGCCCAGTCCCACACAACGACTTCCCAGCGATCCCGACAACGATACGACCTGATAGGGATCGCTGGGAGGTCGCTGGTGAGATGTCAGACCTTACCAATGACACCGTAACGATCAGCGACCTGTATAACTATCTCGGCGGGCGTTGGGACCGTGTTACGAGGTCGTTGGTAGGTGTCAAACACAGCGATGTGTCCTGCCCAGCAGGACATCGCCTTTGAAGAAAATGGTCTGGACCATTCTGCAACGACTAGATATCTCACAGCAGGGGCCTGATCGCTGGTAGGTGTCACACATAACGAGATCGCTGGCGAGATCCTTGCTATGTCAAAAACTGTGACTCTGCAACGATCTCATTAGCGATCTCGTTGTGTGTGGCGGGGCCTTTAAAGGTGGCAATTGAGAGGTAAGGGGGGCAAGGAAGGGTGAGAAGACCGGTCTCGTCCCTTGTTTCCAAGGAAGGTGGGCCACGCTCAGGTGTCTGGTAGTGGGTCCCCAGTTAGGAGACATGCATGCTCAGCGGAACAGAGCATGTATGGGGTGGACAGGAGTAAAAGCTGTGACCATAGAAGGTGAATGTTACTCAATAGAGGTTAAAAAGGAGATCGAAGTATGTCAGTAATGGAGTATGTGAGACCGCTTCAACAACAGTAGCCGTGATGGCAATAAAGAGTGTCTGCTGTTATGTTCTCATGGCTGTGACCATGTTCATAGGGTTTTTTTTGGGTTTGTTTTTTTTTCCAATTGGTTCAGCATAGTTTGTGACCTGGGAAAGCCATTCTAATGCTGTGTTGGTGGCAGCTCACGTGACGGCTAATAAATGAGGACAAGTCGAGCCTCAGCAGTAGCATTTTGAGGTTCTAGTTAATAATTATAATACAGTACACTGGTATTAGATGAGGTTGTAACCTGAAAAGTGAATTAAAGACTCTTATCAACATGGGCCTGAGGGTCCCTGTGGTTAAAATGAACATGTATGCACAGTCAATAAATGGCATAATGGAAGGGGGCAAGTAACTTGTGCTTTCCCCCCACACGGGTGGTTATTGGGTCAAATCATGTTTATAACCCAAGATCTGATGAGTATTCTTTTTAATTTAAATAAAAAAATAAAAAAAACTTTTTTAACCCTAATTATGGAGTCTGTGTGTTTTTATAATTGATGGAAAATACAATTGGCAAATAGATACCATTTCTGGAAACGTGACCTATTGAGTGAGAATTGTATGGGTTTGTGTTAATGGGAATCTGGCTGCAGGTTTTTGCCTTTATCATGCTCTCAGATGAGGTGGTAGAGATTTTGAATCCAACGATGTATCACTTAGTTTACTAGGTCTATCGGTTTTGGCAGCGGGTTTTAGACTTTGCAATGCAGCTAAGCCCATTCAGACCAGGCTCTCTGTACAATATCTATAGACCATGAGCTGTTTGTCACAGAAGGGTCACAGAAGACCTAGTCCAGCAGTGATAATCTTCTCAAACTAAAATAAACATTGCAGGTAAATAGTGTGATAAGGGACACCATTGATTAGCTGACCTTGTCTAGCAATGATGATCTTTTCAAACTAAAGGTCCAGTCACACTAAACAACTTACCAGCGATCCCAACAACGATAGGGATCGCTGGTAAGTTGCTAGGAGGTTGCTGGTGAGATGTCACACTGCGACGCTCCAGCGATCCCACCAGCAACCTGACCTGGCAGGGATCGCTAGAGCGTCGCTACACAAGTTGCTGGTGAGCTCACCAGCAACCAGTGACCAGCCCCCAGCGCCGCGTGGAAGATGCTGCGCTTGGTAACTAAGGTAAATATCGGGTAACCAACCCGATATTTACCTTGGTTACCAGCGCACGCAGCTACACGTGCAGAGAGGAGGGAGCAGCGCACACTGAGCGCTGGCTCCCTGCTCTCCTAGTTACAGCACACATCGGATTAATTAACCCGATGTGTCCTGCAGCTACATGTGCACAGAGCAGGAGCCGACACTGACAGTGAAAGCGGCGGAGGCTGGTAACAAAGGTAAATATCGGGTAACCAAGGACAGGGCTTCTTGGTTACCCGATGTTTACTGTGGTTACCAGCCTCCGCAGAAGCCGGCTCCTGCTGCCTGCACATTTAGTTGTTGCTGTCTCGCTGTCACACACAGCGATGTGTGCTTCACAGCGGGACAGCAACAACTAAAAAATGGCCCAGGACATTCAGCAACAACCAATGACCTCACAGCAGGGGCCAGGTTGTTGCTGGATGTCACACACAGCAACATCGCTAGCAACATCGCTGCTACGTCACAAAAGTTGTTCGTTAGCAGCGATGTTGCTAGCGATGTTGCTTAGTGTGACGGGGCCTTAAGGGGTATTTCACACACAGCGAGATTGCTACTGAGATCACTGCTGAGTCACAGTTTTTGTGACGCAGCAGTGACCTCATTAACGATCTCGCTGTGTGTGACACTGAGCAGCGATCTGGCCCCTGCTGTGAGATCGCTGCTCGTTACACACAGCCCTGGTTCGTTTTTTTATTGTTGCTCTCCCGCTGATAAGCACACATCGCTGTGTGTGACAGCCAGAGAGCAACAATCCTGAATGTGCAGGGAGCAGGAGCCGGCGTCTGACAGCCTGCGGTAAGCTGTAACCAAGGTAAACATCGGGTAACCAAGGTGGTTACCCGATATTTACCTTCGTTACCAGCGTCTGCAGCTCTCACGCTGCCAGTGCCGGCTCCCTGCACACGTAGCCGGAGGACACATCGGGTAAATAAGCAAAGCGGTTTGCTCATTAACCCGATATGTACCCTGGCTACGAGTGCAGGGAGCCAGCGCTAAGCGGTGTGCGCTGGTAACCAAGGTAAATATTGGATAACCAAGCGAAGGGCTTTGCTTGGTTACCCGATATTTACCTTTGTTACCAAGTGCAGCATCGCTTCCACGCGTTGCTGGGGGCTTGTTGCTGGTGAGATCTGCCTGATTGACAGCTCACTAGCTACCATGTAGTGACGCACCAGCGATCCTGACCAGGTCAGCTCGCTGGTGGGATCGCTGGAGTGTCTCTAAAGTGTGACTGTACCCTTAGTCCAGCAATGATTATCTTCGCAAACAAAAAAAAACCATTGCAGGTAAATACAGCACACAGCGTGATAAGGGACACCTTGCTGAAATGTTAACCCCCACAGCATACTGTCTTTAGAGATTACATAGCAAACACATTCTCACAGATTCCCATTTAAAGGGAATCTGCCACCCCCACAAGAAAAAATGCAGTCCAATCAGCAGGTGTGTGTGTGTGTGTGTGTGTGTGTGTGTTTGTTTTTTTTTAGTTTTTTTCCCCACGTTACCCAATTATAAGCAGGAGACATCATGCCGTAGAAAGATCACACCTCCTGCCAAAAGTAGTGATAGGTGTATATAGTACTCTATACTGTACCGTAGGTGCAGACATCCTGGCTAATAAGTGCAATGGCTTCTCCTGGCAGTCAGTGTGGTAAGAGGGGCTGTAGAGTGTAATTACAAACACATCTGCTGTATTCCCCACCTCCACACACTGACTGCCAGGGGATTAAAGCTGAAATTTTAATCACACTCCGCTCTGCCCTGCACTACACAGTAGCTGACTAGCTCGGGACTGTCTATCGCTACATGTCTCACGGAATGCCTGTTCTTTTTGCCTTCTGCGGACGTGGTGCATTAAAATTAAAAACTACGATTTACTAAGTTCTGGAACAACTATTCCATGTTGTGATCACTTGAACATCTACAACTGGTGAGACGTTCTTTAAATGACAAAACCACTTATACTGAATTTTTTTTCTTAAAGGGAACCGGTCAGGTCCCATATGCCTTGTAACATACAAGCAGGGTGATGTGTGGCCTAAAAACCCATTCCTACCCATCCCTGTGTGTAATATTGTGTAAAATGAATTTATAAAAAAAAGGTTTTATAGCTTGTGTGCTCCCTACATAAATGAGCAGAGGGTCTACTGTAGTCACCCAGGGCCCGTCTTCACCCCGTCTAGTTTGCCCTCTTTCTGTGGTATCCCGCCCCTGTGGGCGTGATACCATGGATTTACATGAGCGACACAGTCTGCTCCTGGAGATCCCGCGTGTGCGCGCTTCTCATTCACACAGCCTTCTTAACTGGGTGTTTGCTTGCCGGCTTTAGAGGCGCACTGCGCATGGTCGGAGGCGCAGGAGTCTTCAGATCATGTGCCGTGCACTTGTGAAGCCGACAAGCAAACACCCGGCTAGGAAGGCTGCTTGAATGAGAAGCGCACACACGCGGGATCTCCAGGAGCTGACACGGACGTCGCTCACGTAAATCCATGGTATCACGCCCACAGGAGCGTGATACCATGGAAAGAAGGCAAACTAGACGTGGCGAAGCGACGCCCTGAGGACTAGTCCCTCTGCTCGTTTACATAGGGAACATACATTCTATAAACCTTTTTTTAAAAATTCATTTTACACAGTAAAACAACACAGGGATGGTTAGGCTACTTTCACACCTCCGGCTTTTGCAATGCGGCACAATCCGGCACTTTGCAGGAAAACCGCAACCGGTTTTTTTTGCTGCCGGTTGCGTTTTTCCTGCATAGACTTTAATTAGTGCCGCATTGTGCCGCATGGGCTTGCGTTCGGTCCGGTTTTTGCCGCATGCGGCAGATTTAACCGATGCGGCGGCCGGATGGAACGTTCCCTGCTACGTTTTTTGCTCCGGCAAAAAAAAACCGCATCGCGCCGCATCCGGCCGATGCGACGCTTTTCCCAATGCATCCCTATGGATGCCGGATGCGGCACGATGCGGCAAAAACCGCATCCGGCCGCCGCATGCGGTTTTTGCCACTGCGCATGCTCAGTAGCATGCCGCAAGCGGCAAAAACCGGACTGGCCGCATGTAAAAAACTTATGCAAAGGATGCGGTGTTTTCACCGCATCCGTTGCATAGGCTTCACAGCCGGATTGAGCCGCACGGCTCAAACCGGATGTGTGAAAGTAGCCTTAGGGGTTTCTAGGCCACACATCACCCTGCTTGTAGGTCACAACGCATATCGCACCTCACAGGTTCCCTTTAAGCTATGTACTGTATCTATGTAACATTGTGTCTACAGATTGGACTGCATTTTTATGATCATTGGATCCCTTTAATGACTGATGCTGTATTAGCGTGCCAAAATTGTCATTTATAGCCAAGAGTGGGTTAAGGATATGTCATACACATAAATGGGGCGAGGGCCTTCCCTAATAAGTGATGACTACGCTATATATCATGTGTGGTGTATGCTTGCTGTGGTAATTATGTCTAATGTCTTCACGGTTTGTGTGGCTGCGGCCTGCAGAGCCTGAATGATTCCTGCAATGGTTTGGGACATCCCTGTGTTTTTACTACTGCAATTGTGTTGCAAGAGGGAACACATTTCCTTTTACTAACTTCCTGCACAATATAACCACATCCTAATGATGGCCCACTGACCAGCTTGCCAAATGTCAGCAGATGGCTGTCTATTAACCCCTTATTTCACCATCTTCGATCCAAATGGAAAAACTGAAGAAATTTAGAACATTCACCTAACAGTAGTTTTAGTCTTTAACCCCTTCAGCCCCCGGGCGCTTTCCGTTGTTCCGGGTGTTTTTTTGGTTTGTTTGTTTTTTTCCTCCCCTTCTTCCGAGAGCCGTATCTTTTTTTTTTTTTTTTTTATTTTTTTTTCCGTCAATCTTGCCATATGAGGGCTTGTTTTTTGCGGGACGAGTTGTACTTTTAAATGAAACCATACGTTTTACCATATAGTGTAGTGGAAAACAGCAAAAAAAATCCAAGTGTTGAACAACTGCAAAAAAAGTGTGATTGATAATAGTTTTTGGGATATTTTATTCACCATGTTTACTATATGGTAAAACTGATGTGTGGGTGTGATGCCTGAGGTCGGTGCCAGTTTGTAGACACCAAACATGTATAGGTTTCTTTGTATATAAGGGGTTAAAATAATTCACAAGCTTGTCCAATAAAACTGGTGTACGTTTTGCGCCATTTTCCAAAACCCGTAGCGTTCCATTTTTTGGGATCTATGGCTCAGTGATGGCTTATTTTTTGCGTCTCAAGCTGACATTTTTAATGGTACGCAGATGCTACGTTTTGATCACCTGTTATTGCATTTTCCGTAAAACTTGCAGCGACCAAAAAACGTAATTTTGGCGTTTGGATTTTTTGCTGCTACGCCATTTTCCAATCAGATTAATCTATTTTATATTTTGATCGGGCGTTTCTGAACGCAGCGATACCAAATGTGTATATTTTTTACTTTTACTAGTCCCCTTAGGGGGCTATATGGATCAACAATCCGATCACTCTGCCCTATCTGCTGATCACAGCTACACAGCTGTAAACAGCAGATATGCTCACTTTCTGCTTCACTCTGCTCCGGGCCGAGTGAAACCGAAAGTGGCTCATGTTGGCTACTGGCGTCATCACATGACCCTGTGCTACCATGGCAACCACCGAAAGTCACGTAATCACAGACGTGACTTCTGATGGGGGCGGCGGTGATAAGTGAAATTAATGGCCGCGTGCATATACATCTCGCTGCCAGTCTTTGGCAGCAAGATGTAAGGGGTTAAATGTTGCGGGTGGAATGTGATTCCACTCGTAACATGCAGGCACACATAGCAGCTGTTGAAAACGGCAGGGGGCGGGGATTACCCTCACACAATCCATGACGGATATATCCGTCATGGGTCGTGAAGGAGTTAATCTAAATTTTTTTATTTTTTTTTTTGCTCAAAAGAATGGGGAGGGGAGACATTACCTATAATGTGACCAGGTAATGTATTTGGCACATAATATGAAGATGAGACAAAAAATGCACTGAAGCACTCCTGTGATATGTATGCCCTAGACTTGTGAAAGTGGGTTAATATACTCCCCATCTTACCCAGTTTCCAGGTAATCTGCGAGACTGGTGTGATTGCTGACACATGGTTCCCCGTAGCCTGAAGAAATTTGGGGATCCCGCTGTTGGTGTTAAGTGTCCTGTCCTGTATGCAGGTGACGTGGGTCATTGCCATGGGGTCTGACCGTAGCCCTGACCCCGGATCCTATGTCATTGTGCTCCGGGAAAGTGGGTAGTGGATGATGGGACATGAAATCCTCATCCCCCTGCAGATTTGTTGGAGTCTGTGAAGGTGTCACCAACCGAGGGTCCTGCACCCCAACTTGCACTGTGGGAACGGTTAGGCTTGACCTCAGCTACCATATCCTCTTGTCCCAATATTTCCACCTCTGTTCTCGCCCTCTTTCAGTCTCATTCATGCAGACTCAGTGCGGTGTTGTGGCCCCTGGGACTATCTCCACCTATCTCCCATCCCAGGACCAGCCTGTTAGACGCTGCTTTCTCAAGGCTGTCTGCTCTGTTCTTGGTTGTTCTCTGTTTAAAAGTGAAACTGTCTTTCTACTCACTGAAGGCAGCCCCCACCTCAGGAATGACTCGGCAGTGCTGGGGATTACCCGTTGCTATGGTGCCCACCTGCCTCTAGCTTCCTGTGTGTGGTGACTTATGCTAGATGTTTGTGTAAAGTGGCAGAAACCAGTGATTAACCTCTTCACACCCCGGAGAGAATTACAACTTAAAACAGATGCAATACTCTGGTGACTGAAGCCTCAGGGGCACATTATCTTCCTACATATGCTGGTTGCACTGTTTTTTTGGTGCTAGCTATAGCTTAAGTATACCTGGCCTGGAGAAGTGGATTTATCCAGGCTTACTGGTTGTTGTGAAATTATTGTTGTAAGCCAATGTAGTCTTATCCCTTGTTCTCCTTTTGTTACGTTACTTCTCTTGCTTTTCCCTTTTAGTTTCTCCCTGTTTTATTCCTGTGAGTTGTTTGTTTCATCTGTATTGCTATCACACTTCTGCCCCTTCCTTCCCAGGGGGTGGGGTAGATCACCTTTTACTCAGGAGTATAGTATAGTAAAGCATGGGACTCTGACGTCCCCACCATCAGAGGTAATCCGGAGGTGATAGGGGAATCTAAGCTGACATGAGGGACTGCATAGGAGCCCCTTGTCTCTTGCTATTCTAAAGTCACAATGTTACATATACTGTATGTAGGGGGCTGTGTGAGGGCTCATTCTGTATGTAGGGGGCTGTGTGAGGGCTCATGCTGTATATGAGAGGGGGATGTTGTGGGTGTTCTCATACTGTATATAGGCGGATGTCAGCATACATAATTCTGCTCAATATTAAGGTATACAAATATAAATTATTATTTTAATAATATTGAGCAGGAGTAATTTTAGCCTATTGGTTCGACCTCTACAACTGTCATGGTTTCTTATTTTGCCCCTTGGAAAAATTGCACACCCCTTCATTAGACTAATGTTGGTCAATAAAGATGGGTACAGTCTAAATGTGTATGGGGGTCCTGAACAATTGATTTTTGTGGAATATAAGTATCCGGCTTATCTCATTTTGGACTGCCAATCCTTTTGTTCTCACAGAGATCAACCACCACGAGACGTCTTTCATAGAGAAGACTGGAGCACCTGGCCGAATGAGCACTCCTGTGTATGGGAGACCCAGGCGAAGAAGCTAATGTTTTATACAAATATTCCTCACTCTCTCACTTTGTGACACTATTCCTACCCAGATAATCCTCATTTAGTGGCATTGGTATCACTCCCCAAAAAAAACAAACAAAACAAAAAAAAATAAAAGTTTAATGTGCCATATCTATCTACCTCTAAAATGAAAGTAATAAAAATGTAAGACCAGGATGTAAAAAAAACCAAGCTCACACAGATCCGTTGACCGAATAAAAAGTAAAAATACAAATTTTTCACCAGCAAATAAGTAGAAAAAAAACCCGGACAAGTTTGATATCGTCAAAATCAAATTGACTTGGAGAATCCTGTTACCAGGCCCCATTTACCACGAAATAGACGCTGTAGAAACAATGGCGGGATTGTGTTGACTGGGTCCTTTCACTTTACAATCTCAGGAATGCCAAATTCAGGAGTACAGGGGCATTTACAGCAGGTAACATCACTTACATATTTATGACAAGTGACAGGTTCTCTTTCACGTTAGCAGGCCTTCTTAACCCCTTCATGACCCATGACGTAGCGGTACATTATAGGTCGTGTCTGTCCCTTTAATGCAGGCTTGAGCAGCAAGCCCACCTGTTCTCACGCACATTTCAGCTGATCTGATCGGCTGACATGTGCAGCTAACAGGCGTGGGTAGATTAGAGATCCACCCGTGCCTGTTAACCAGTGAAATCCCGCTGTCAATCTCTGCCAGCAGAATTTAACGCTCGAAGACGAGTAGTGTGTCATTGGGGAATCATAATGCCAGGTCAGTTTTACCATACAGTAAACGTGGTAAAAAAAAAAAAAATTGTGGAATTTGCACTTTATTTGCAATTTTAATGCCCTTGGATTTTTTTTTCCTGTTCTACAGTACAATATGGGGCAGAATGAATGTCCTGCAAGAAAACAAGCCATCATATGGCTATATTGCTGGAAAAATAAAAAAGTTATGGAAGGGGAGGAGAAAACGAAAACCGAAAATTGCTTGGTGGTGAAGGGGTTGACTGTCAGAAAGTGAGAGGGCAAAATTCTCACCTGTCGTCAATAAATGACCCTACCTCCTCAATTTGAGACATCTCCAGTCCTAAATAAATCTGTCCCCTTATTCTGCACCTTCAATAGTCAGAACACAAATGGCTAGTGTAATCTGAGACACTGTTTTCGAGCCACTCCTGGATATGGCTTACAAATACTGACCAGAAATCCTGACTTGTGAATTTGGCTTGAAGCGGTATTCTAATTTCAACAAATACACATTCTTTTTCTTTTTTTTAGTCCGTTTGCTGCATTCCACTGTTCAAGCTCGCTGCAGATTGGTATAACTTTGGCCACTAGGTGTCAGCATATCTGGAAATGAAATATTTATACATGGATATTTATATGTCAGATAACTAAATGAAATGAAAAATACTTCTTATCTTCTTATCGTGAGTGTCAAAATAAATGTATTCAAGGATCACAAAATGCAATTGCACATTAAATAATAAAAACACAAGACATCAAAGTGAACTATCTGACAGCCATAATATCATCATGACGTCAAGGTGTTCAATGATGACATCATCATTGCCATTTGTGTTATTGTACAGTGAAAATGTAGACTTCCAGCAATGTACTGTGGGGCATCTAGATAGGAAGCGCTCCACTTACTGAACAGGCCATTTACATTATAGGTAGTGGAGCTGCAGTCACAATACACTTATATATATATATATATATATATATATATATGTGTGTATACACACAGTACAGACCAAAAGTTTGGACACAACTCATCTCTAGAACAACTGTTAAGAGACTTTGTGCAGCAGACCTTCATGGTGAAATAGCTGCTAGGAAACCACTGCTAAGGACAGGCAACAAGCAGAAGAGACTTGTTTGGGCTAAAGAACACAAGGAATGGACATTAGACCAGTGGAAATCTGTGCTTTGGTCTGATGAGTCCAAATTTGAGATCTCTGGATCCAACCACCGTGTCTTTGTAGAAAAGGTGAACGGATGGACCCTACATGGCTGGTTCCCACTGTGAAGCATGGAGGAGGAAGTGTGATGGTGTGGGGGTGCTTTGCTGGTGAGACTGTTGGGGATTTATTCAAAATTGAAGGCATATTAAACCAGCATGGCTACCACAGCATCTTGCAGCGGTGTGCTATTCCATCCGGTTTGCGTTTAGCTGGACCATCATTTATTTTTCAACAGGACAATGACCCCAAACACACCTCCAGGCTGTGTAAGGGCTATTTGACTAAGGGTACACTCACACGAGCGTGAAAATCGGACGAGTGCAATGCGAGAAATTCTCGCATTGCACTCTGACCAATGTTAGGCTATGAGGGCGAGCTGTTGGTCAGCTTTTTATAGGTCTTGCTTGTTTGTGGGTCTTTCCGTCTTAAGTCTGGATTTGAGCAAGTGAAATGCATGCTCAATTGGGTTAAGATCTGGTGATTGACTTGGCCATTGCAGAATGTTCCACTTTTTTGCACTCATGAACTCCTGGGTAGCTTTGGCTGTATGCTTGGGGTCATTGTCCATCTGTACTATGAAGCGCCGTCCGATCAACTTTGCGGCATTTGGCTGAATCTGGGCTGAAAGTATATCCCGGTACACTTCAGAATTCATCCGGCTACTCTTGTCTGCTGTTATGTCATCAATAAACACAAGTGACCCAGTGCCATTGAAAGCCATGCATGCCCATGCCATCACGTTGCCTCCACCATGTTTTACAGAGGATGTGGTGTGCCTTGGATCATGTGCCGTTCCCTTTCTTCTCCAAACTTTTTTCTTCCCATCATTCTGGTACAGGTTGATCTTTGTCTCATCTGTCCATAGAATACTTTACCAAAACTGAGCTGGCTTCATGAGGTGTTTTTCAGCAAATTTAACTCTGGCCTGTCTATTTTTGGAATTGATGAATGGTTTGCATCTAGATGTGAACCCTTTGTATTTACTTTCATGGAGTCTTCTCTTTACTGTTGACTTAAGCTGGGTTTACACACTGCAACATCTCAAACGACATCGCTGTAACGTCACCGGTTTTGTGACGCAATAGCGATGTTGTTTGCGATGTTGCAGTGTGTGAAACCTATCAGCGACCCGGCCCCTGCTGTGAAGTTGTAATCGTTACAAATAGTTCAGGACCATTCCTAGGTCCTTTGTTTCCCGCTGTGCAGCATACATCGCTGGAAAGTTTCAGTGTGTGAAAGACTTTGCAGAGACTTTGTTAGCAACTTCCCTTTCAAAAGGCTGCTTATCAACGTCCCCAACAACCAGCTAGGTCGCTCTGCAGGTCCGGATCGCTGTTGAGTTGTTGGCCAGGTTTGCCTGTTTGACAGCTCACCAGCGACTTAGCAGAGACTTAGGGAGGTCGCTGTTACGTCACAAAACCGGTGACGTTACAGCGATGTCCTTTGCGATGTTGCAGAGTGTAAACCCAGCTTTAGAGACAGATACACCTACTTCCCTGAGAGTGTTCTGGACTTCAGTTGATGTTGTGAACGGGTTCTTCTTCACCAAAGAAAGTATGCGGCGATCATCCACCACTGTTGTCATCCGTGGACGCGCAGGCCTTTTTGCGTTCCCAAGCTCACCAGTCAATTCCTTTTTTCTCAGAATGTACCCGACTGTTGATTGTGCTACTCCAAGCATGTCTGCTATCTCTCTGATGGATTTTTTCTTTTTTTTCAGCCTCAGGATGTTCTGCTTCACCTCAATTGAGAGTTCCTTAGACCGCATGTTGTCTGGTCACAGCAACAGCTTCCAAATGCAAAACCACACACCTGTAATCAACCCCAGACCTTTTAACTACTTCATTGATTACAGGTTAACGAGGGAGACGCCTTCAGAGTTAATTGCAACCCTTAGAGTCCCTTGTCCAATTACTTTTGGTCCCTTGAAAAAGAGGAGGCTATGCATTACAGAGCTATGATTCCTAAACCCTTTCTCCGATTTGGATGTGAAAACTCTCATATTGCAGCTGGGAGTGTGCACTGTCAGCCCATATTATATATATATAATTGTATTTCTGAACATGTTTTTGTAAACAGCTAAAATAACAAAACTTGTGTCACTGTCCAAATATTTCTGGACCTAACTGTATATATAATATATACACACTACATCGCTATATACTGCCCCTGTAATACATTACATCACTATATACTGCACCTGTAATACATTACAGCACTATATACTGCCCCTGTAATACATTACAGCACTATATACTGCACCTGTAATGCATTACAGCACTATATACTGCACCTGTAATGCATTACAGCACTACAGTCATATGAAAAAGTTTGGGCTCCCCTATTAATGTTAACCTTTTTTCTTTAAAACAAATTGGGTTTTTGCAACAGCTATTTCAGTTTCATATATCTAATAACTGATGGACTGAGTAATATTTCTGGATTGAAATGAGGTTTATTGTACTAACAAAAAAAGTGCAATCCGCAGTTAAACAAAATTTGACCGGTGCAAAAGTATGGCCACCCTTATCAATTTCTTGATTTGAACACTCCTAACTACTTTTTACTGACTTACTAAAGCACTAAATTGGTTTTGTAACCTCATTGAGCTTTGAACTTCATAGGCAGGTGTATCCAATCATGAGAAAAGGTATTTAAGGTGGCCACTTGCAAGTTGTTCTCCTATTTGAATCTCCTATGAAGAGTGGCATCATGGGCTCCTCAAAACAACTCTCAAATGATCTGAAAACAAAGATTATTCAACATAGTTGTTCAGGGGAAGGATACAAAAAGTTGTCTCAGAGATTTAAACTGTCAGTTTCCACTGTGAGGAACATAGTAAGGAAATGGAAGAACACAGGTACAGTTCTTGTTAAGCCCAGAAGTGGCAGGCCAAGAAAAATATCAGAAAGGCAGAGAAGAAGAATGGTGAGAACAGTCAAGGACAATCCACAGACCACCTCCAAAGACCTGCAGCTTCATCTTGCTGCAGATGGTGTCAATGTGCATCGGTCAACAATACAGCGCACGTTGCACAAGGAGAAGCTGTATGGGAGAGTGATGCAAAAGAAGCCGTTTCTGCAAGCACGCCACAACCAGAGTCGCCTGAGGTATGCAAAAGCACATTTGGACAAGCCAGTTACATTTTGGAAGAAGGTCCTGTGGACTGATGAAACAAAGATTGAGTTGCTTGGTCATACAAAAAGACGTTACGCATGGAGGCAAAAAAACACGGCATTCCAAGAAAAGCACTTGCTACCCACAGTAAAATTTGGTGGAGGTTCCATCATGCTTTGGGGCTGTGTGGCCAATGCCTGCACCGGGAATCTTGTTAAAGTTGAGGGTCGCATGGATTCAACTCAGTATCAGCAGATTCTTGACAATAATGTGCAAGAATCAGTGACGAAGTTGAAGTTACGCAGGGGATGGATATTTCAGCAAGACAATGATCCAAAACACCGCTCCAAATCTACTCAGGCATTCATGCAGAGGAACAATTACAATGTTCTGGAATGGCCATCCCAGTCCCCAGACCTGAATATCATTGAACATCTGTGGGATGATTTGAAGCATGCTGTCCATGCTCGGCGACCATCAAACTTAACTGAACTGGAATTGTTTTGTAAACAGGAATGGTCAAATATACCTTCATCCAGGATCCAGGAACTCATTAAAAGCTACAGGAAGCGACTACAGGCTGCTATTTTTGCAAAAGGAGTATCTACAAAATATTAATGTCACTTTTATGTTGAGGTGCCCATACTTTTGCACCGGTCAAATTTTGTTAAAATGCGGATTGCACATTTTCTGTTAGTACAATAAACCTCATTTCAATCCAGAAATATTACTCAGTCCATCAGTTATTAGATATATGAAACTGAAATAGCTGTTGCAAAAACCCAAATTGTTATGAAGAAAAAAGGTTAACATTAATAGGGGTGCCCATACTTTTTCATATGACTGTATATACTGCACCTGTAATACATTACAGCACTATATACTGCATATGTAATGCATTACAGCACTATATACTACACCTGTAATACATTTTGACAGGACTATATACTGCACCTGTAATGCATTACAGCACTATATACTACACCTGTAATACATTTTGACAGGACTATATACTGCCCCTATAAGGCTACTTTCTCTAGTCCCTTCCACGACAGCATAGGAGGTTGTCTCTCCACGCCCTAATTGGGACAGGAAGCACAAGAGAGGTTAAAAGGACCCCCCACCTCCCATAGCCAGTGTCTTTCCTGTCCCCATGCGGCATGGAGAGGTTTATTCTCCTATGCTGTGGTGGCCGGCGAACTGCAGTATATATATTTTTTTTTTTTTTCCCCCTACCTTAGCCGGGCAGTATTGGTCGGGCCTTCGCCGCTCCTCCTATACTGTTCCCTCACTCTGTGTGGGACCGCTGCTCCAGCCTTCCGGAGCTCCTCCGGGGTGATGCGGGCTGTGTAGCTCCCCGGCCGGCGTCCTCCCTGAGCCGCCGGCCGCCTCCTGTATGCGCGCTGCAGTACGACCCGGAAGTGCTACCGCGGGCGGGACTTCCGGTCTCGCAACCTTCCGGTATGAGCGCTTCCGGTCGCGGAGGCAGCGTGACGGACACGCCGTCACTTCCACGGCCTGTCAGGGACCTGATGCGGGAGGCGGGGAACGTTCCCTGTCACTGGGGGGGCAGGCCCTTCTGCATAAAGGCCACCCTGAAGACTTCAGAATCATGGTAAGGACTTCTACTGTGCTCCCTGACATGTCTTCCCCTGCATCTGCATCTGCAGAGCCCAGTGTTCCCCCTGCCACAGTAAGTAAGGAGGGGGGTGGTCCCTCATGCATGGTCTCAGGCTGGTATTTATGGCTCCTTCTGGTCTGTGTTTTTCCAGGAGGACAAGGCTGCTAAGAAATCTGACAAATGTGACAAGTCAGAGAAGTCTGAGAAGTCTGATCGCTATGAAAGGACTGAAAAGATTAAAAAAAGTGTCCAGTCTGTTTAAAAAAGCTCCCTGCAGTCTGGGACAAGAAGCTTTGCCAACAGTGTACGGACCAGGTTATTAGGGCTGAACAACCGTCCCTAGTAGACGAGCTGCGGTCCATGATGAAACAGGAGATTCAGGCCTCACTAGCCTCCCTCCCTGCTCCTGGCCCTTCTCCCCCAAAGAAAAGGAAACTCCAGTCAGCCCCGTCTGATCATGAGGATGCTGATTCCGCCTCGGAGGGTCCCGACGAAGGTTCTTCCTCCGGGAGGTCTGACCAGTCCTTCCTTTTCCCCTCAGAAGATTTGGGGGATCTTATTGGGGCAATTAGGAACACTATGGGGTTAGAGGAAGTGCAGGTTCTTCCCTCGGTCCAGGATGAGATGTTCGCTGGCCTGAAAACCGTCAAACAATTAGGGTTTCCGGTTCATGCCAATATTCTGGATATTGTCTCTCAGGAATGGGAATTTCCTGAGAAGCGTTTCCGGGGTGACCCCAGGCGCCGATTTCCCCTGGAGGCTTCTGGGTTGCATTGGGAGGTCCCCAAGGTGGATGTACAGGTGGCCAGGGTCGCTAAACAAATGGCGCTCCCCTTTGAAGATACTTCCCAGCTTAGAGATCAGATGGATAGGAAGGTCGAGGGCCTCATGAAGCGATCCTGGGAGGCATCGTCTTCTACCATTCAGGCCAATATTGCCTCCACTTGTGTCTCCCGTTCCCTACTTAGGTGGCTCGACCAGTTGGAGGCTCATATTTCCCAGGGTACCCCTTGGGATGAGTTGCTGGAATCCCTTCCCTTACTTAGGAAAGCTACCAGTTTTTTGGCGGATACCTCGGTGCAGTCAGTCCGCCTGGCTGCCAGGACCTCGGTCTTGTCTAACTCTGCCAGACGTGCCCTCTGGAGACTCCACCTCCAAAATGAGACTTTGCTCCCTTCCGTTTAAAGGGGATTTGGTGTTTGGGCCTGCCCTGGATGACATTCTGGACAAGGCGAATGATCGTAAGGCCTTGCCGGATCCTAAACCCTCCAGGAAGCGGTCCTTTCGTCCCTCGATGCCTTAGGCCTCCCAGCCCAAGGGGAAAGGGAAGTCGGGCTGGTGGAGCTATCCTAAGGGAAGAGAGAGAAACATTCTCATCCCTTCCCATCAACAACGTCCTCAGCAGGACAAACCGTGACTCGGCTCGGGTAGGGGGACGACTCTCGGCCTTTCTTCCCCAGTGGCGGTCCATCACCACCTGCCAATGGGTCCTGAAGATCGTCTCAGAGGGTCTATTAATAGAATTCATCTCCCCCCCTCTACCGGGCCTCCGAGTCACGGCTCTGGCGTCGCAGGGTTCGCAGGCCCTCTTGTACTCAAAGATTCAGGAGCTTAAAACCCATCCTGCGTGACAACATATGTGAGGGTACTGAGAATGTAGAGTCCCTATGGGTGGAGATAAGGGGGGGGAGAATGAATAATAAAATACTGATAGGGGTGTGTTATAAGACGCCGAATATTATGGAAGAGGTAGAGAATCTCCTCATAAAGCAAATTGATAAAGCAGCGAGTCTCGGAGAGGTAATTATTATGGGGGACTTTAACTATCCTGATATAAATTGGGGAACAGAAACTTGCAGTTCCAGCAAAGGAAATAGATTTTTGATAACAATGAAAGATAATTACCTTTCACAAATGGTACAGGACCCCACAAGAGGGGGAGCACTACTAGATCTTGTACTAACCAATAGGCCAGACCGCATGTCAAATATACAAGTTGGGGGTTACTTGGGGAATAGTGATCACAAAATAATAAGTTTTCATGTATTCTTTAGTAAGATGTCTAGTAGAGGGGCTACAAGGACACTAAACTTCAGGAAAGCAAATTTTAAACGGTTGAGAGATGATCTTAGTGCAATAAACTGGGATGATGTATTAAGTAATAAAAGTACACAAAGCAAATGGGAGACTTTTATGAGCATCCTGAATAGGGCTTGTGCAGAAAATATACCCTATGGGAACAAACATGCTAGAAATAGGAGGAAACCCCTGTGGCTAAATAGAGCTGTAAGGGAAGCAATAAAAGAAAAACAGAAAGCCTTAAAAGAATTAAAGAGGGTAGGTAGTGATGAGGCATTATATAATTATAGAAAATTAAATAAAATATGTAAAAAGCAAATTAAGTTAGCTAAGTTTGAGACAGAGAGACTCATTGCGAGAGAAAGTAAAAATAATCCTAAAATATTCTTTAACTACATAAACAGTAAAAAACTGAAAAGCGATAGTGTTGGCCCCCTTAAAAATAGTCTTGGTGAAATGGTGGAAGGGGATGAGGGTAAAGCCAACCTGCTGAATGACTTTTTTTCTACGGTTTTTATACAAGAAAATGCCATGGCAGATGACATGACCAGTGATACCATAAATTCACCCTTGAATATTACCTGCTTAACCCAGCAGGAAGTACGCCGCCGCCTCGAAATCACTAAGGTTGACAAATCTCCGGGCCTGGATGGCATACACCCCAGAGTACTACAGGAATTGAGTTCTGTGATAGATAGACCATTATTTTTAATCTTCTCAGATTCCTTAATAACAGGGTCGGTACCGCAGGACTGGCGCATAGCAAATGTGGTGCCAATATTCAAAAAGGGGACAAAAACTGAGCCGGGAAATTATAGGCCGGTAAGTTTAACCTCTACGGTTGGTAAAATCCTTGAGGGTTTCTTGAGAGATGCTATACTGGAGTATCTCAAGAAAAATAACCTTATGACAGAGTATCAACATGGGTTTATGAGGGATCGATCCTGTCAAACTAATTTGATCAGCTTCTATGAAGAGGTAAGTTCAAGTCTGGACCAGGGAAATGCAGTGGATGTTGTGTATATGGACTTTTCAAAAGCTTTTGATACGGTGCCACACAAAAGGTTGGTACATAAAATGAGAATAATGGGGATAGGGGAAAATATGTGTAACTGGGTTAAAAACTGGCTCAGTGATAGGAAACAAAGGGTGGTTATTAATGGTACGTACTCGGACTGGGTCTCAGTTCATAGTGGGGTACCACAGGGGTCAGTATTGGGCCCGCTTCTTTTCAACATATTTATAAATGACCTTGTTGGGGGCATGCGGAGTAGAATTTCAATATTTGCAGATGATACTAAACTCTGCAGGGTAATCAATACAGAGGAGGATAATTTTATATTACAGGGAGATTTATGTAAATTGGAGGATTGGGCTGAGAAGTGGCAATTGAAGTTTAATGTAGATAAATGTAAGGTCATGCACTTGGGTAGAGGAAATAAAATTTATAATTATGTACTTAATTGTAGAGCACTGGGTAAAACAGACACAGAAAAAGACATGGGTGGATGGTAAACTTCACTTTAGTGGACAGTGTCAGGCAGCTGCTGCCAGGGCTAATAAAATAATGGGATGTATTAAAAGAGGTATAAGTGTTCATGAAAAAAATATAGTTCTACCTCTGTACAAGTCACTAGTGCGACCGCACTTAGAATACTGTGTACAATTCTGGTCACCGATATATAAGAAGGATATAGCTGAACTGGAGAGGGTGCAGAGAAGAGCGACCAAGATTATTAGAGGAATGGGTGGGCTGCAATACCAAGACAGGTTATTAAACTTGGGGTTATTTAGTTTGGAAAAACGAAGGCTTAGGGGGGATCTAATCACAATGTATAAATATATGAGGGGACAGTACAGAGACCTTTCCAAAGATCTTTTTACACCTAGGCCTGCGACTGGAACACGGGGGCATCCGCTACGTCTTGAGGAAAGAAGGTTTAAACATAATCACAGACGAGGATTCTTTACTGTACGAGCAGTGAGACTATGGAACTCTCTGCCGCATGATGTTGTAATGAGTGATTCACTACTAACATTTAAGCAGAGCCTGGACGCCTTTCTTGAAAAATTTAATATTACCAGTTATGTATATTAGATTTTATGACAGGGTATTGATCCAGGGAACTAGTCTGATTGCCGGATGTGGAGTCAGGAAGGAAATTTTTCCCCATTGGAACTTGTTTGCCACATTGGGTTTTTTTTGCCTTCCTCTGGATCAACATGTTAGGCTACGGGTTGAACTAGATGGACTTAGAGTCTCCCTTCAACCTTAAAAACTATGATACTATGAACTATGATACTATGATAATGCACTCGGGGGTCGTTTCCCCAGTCCCGAGTCAGGAAGGAGGGGTAGGCCACTACTCCCGTCTCTTCCTTGTCAAAAAGCCGTCTGGCGACATCCGGATTATCATCAATCTGAAGCATCTCAACCGGCAGGTCAGATACCGGCGTTTCAAGATGGACTCTGTGAAATCGGCTATCCCACTGATAGGTCTGCACCACCAGATCGCCTCAATAGACCTGAAGGACGCCTACTTCCATGTGCCCATCCATCCGTGTCACAGGCAATACCTCAAGTTCGCGGTTCTGCACGGGGAGGAGGTGCTTCATTTCCAATTCAACGTACTTCCCTTCGGGATCTCCTCGGCTCCAAGGATCTTTTCAAAGATCATGGCAGAGGTGGTCACCTTCATACGATTGCAAGGTGTCTGTCTAGTTCCGTATTTGGATGACTTTCTTCTCGTGGCTCCCTCCGCTCAGACCCTCCGGAGCCATGTGGAGATGTCATTAAACATTCTTCGTTCCTTTGGCTGGATCCCCAATCTCAAGAAGTCCCAGCTGCAACCTTCCTCCACTCTGCAGTTTCTCGGGGTGCTGCTGGACTCCAACAGACAGACATCCTTTCTCCCGAGAGACCACAGGTTGACCCTGCTAACCAAAATCTCATCGCTTCGCCGACAGGCTCGCCCGACCCTTCGAGCGGCTATGTCGGCTCTAGGTTCAATGACGTCCTGCATTCCCTCAGTCAGGTGGGCTCAGGCCCACTCTCGTTGTCTACAGGATCATATCCTGGCGCATTGGGACAGACTCCCTTCCTCCCTGAACAAACGGGTTTGCCTCTCAGGGACCGTCTCCTCCTCCCTTCTCTGGTGGCTGCGTCTCCACAACCTGAAGGTGGGGGTTGCCTGGGATCGGACGCCCCTGGTTACACTAACCACCGATGCCAGCCTGCGGGGTTGGGGGGCTATGGTGGCAAACTCCCCATTTCAGGGGGTCTGGAGTCCTTATGTCAGCTCCCAATCCACCAACTACCGGGAGCTCAGGGAGGTCAGGGAAGCCCTCCTTGCTGCTCAGGATCTTGTCCGGGACTCTCACGTCTGTTGACATTTATATATATATATATATATATATATATATATATATATATATATATATATATAGGTTAAAAGACTGTTTGGTGGACTTCCTTGTGTTATGCTGCCACCTGCTGTCAAAACAGAGAACAGCGGGAAAAAGTCCTGCTCAAGTGACTTGATGGAGTCTGGAACAGGAGGAGGAGGAGTCTACATGTGGCTGTTTGTCGGAGAGGAGTGTGCTGTAAGATAGAAGGCCTCAGTCTGCCCTGTTTTTCCGAGGTCCAAGTACCTCAGAGTGTTGCGTGGTGTCCCCCCCAAGACACAGATCCAAAGAGGCTGGATGTGGAGCGAGGAGCCAGACAGCACGTGCAAATTACAAAATTACAGATCCAAAGAGGCTGGATGTGGAGCAAGGAGCCAGGCAGCACGTGCAAGTTACAGACCCGGGACAAAGACTGAACTTTAGAGGTGTCTGCCAGCGGAATACGGGCCCCAACGGTGACGAGGTACCCCACGCTGAAACCTGCAGTTAAGTGTGCACACTACTTTAGTTAGGGACAGATAGGAAAAGACTCTGCACTGTGTTATATGAGTAAGGTAACAAGGACTCTGCGGTTTTTTGTTTAATAAGGATTTCTGTGTTTTGCTTTTGGGAGTACAATCTGAGGCTTCCTATCCTTGACAAGTTATTCAAAGTAGTTGTATATATATTGCATTATCTCTACTGCTGTGCACATTCCTGCTTTTCTCCCCTTCCCACACTTTTCCTCTACCTGTGTTGTGCAATACATTATTAAATTTGCATTGATTAACCCCCGTGGTTCCGTGCAGTCCTTGCGTATCCCGTTACCTGCAGGTTATTACATTTGGCGTAGTCGGCAGGATACGCAGGCTGGTACGGAACAATGGACGGACAGGGGGGTGTCGCTGATGGAGGTGTACTAATACAACCTGATGGGGGAATACCAGCAAGGCAGCTGTCCCTGGGGGCTATGCTGACCCATATACCAAAATTTACTGGCAACAATGTACCTCTCCATGACTGGGCGCAGAGAGTGAGGGGAATGTTGAGAGTAGCAGGAGTGACTGCAGAAAATCAAGGGGAGATACTGTTGATTGCCCTTGAAGGCCATGCTCAAGAGACTATTTTATTGCGCCCTGAGAGTGAACGAAAGACGTTAGAGCAGGTGGTGAAGATTCTTGAGAGAGTGTATGGCGGGAAACCAGAAGCAGGAGATTTACAGGTGCAACTGTTCTACAGGCTGCAGGGTGAAGAAGAAGGTCTGCCACAGTATGCAAATGCACTCCAGAGAATAATGAGACAAATGCTTACAGCAGAGCCAGAGCTAGCACAAACCCCCGGTTATGCTGACCGTACCCTGCGAGATCAATTCCTCCGCGGATTACATAACCCCAAGATCAAAGGTGCCCTCCGTGAACGGCTCAGGGTAGAAAAAAAACTAACTTTCCAGGAAATATTGGAAGAAGCAGTCTCCCGCACACAAACTGAAAATTGCGACCCGCAGAACGCCTGGGGTGAAGTTTGTATGCATAGGATAGTCCCGGGTGAGAAAAACCGAGAACCGAGCCAGCTTGAGGCTAAAGTGGATCAGTTACAAGAGACTGTTACTGCTCTACAAAAGTTGCTGAAGAATATGCAAGCCCCGGCGTCAGAAGTAGGAACTACAGCACCGCGGCCAAATACCCGCACGCATACCTATCAAGAAGAGAGGGGACAGATCGAGCAGAGACGATCGAGACCCGCTGGAGAGTACCAGTGTTGGAATTGTGGAAATCGGAACCATTTATTCCGACACTGTCCGGAGAGGAAGACGTCGCAAGAAAGACCGCCGTTAAACTAGTGCCTCCCTCCATGGATGGGCACATGGTGGGGAGACCAACTGAGCTTAGAGAAAACCAACGCCCTGAAGATATAGCAGCCTGCACGCCGACGATCACGGCCGAATTTGAAGGGAAAGAAGTAAAATGCCTGATGGATACTGGGTCCCAAGTGACCACCATGCCAGAACAGTTCTTCTACCAACATTTTGGACAAACTGTATGCATTGACAAAGGGGCACATATCAAACTGAGGGCTGCAAACAATCTTCCCATTCCGGTTGTAGGGGTCGTGTGGATGAACATACATGCCTGTGGCCAGAACTTAGGCAAAAAAGGGATTGTGTTAACGGAGGGCCGGTACGACAGAGAGGTGCCAGCTATCGTGGGCATGAACGTCCTGAAAGAATTAGACCAGTTGCTCTTCAACAAGGGGGGCTGTGATTACTGGAAGACGACAGTTGCTAACAGGCCTGCCCAAAAGGTCTTCCAACACCTTATCCGTGCCCGAGGACTGTGGAAGAATGGTGGGAGCCGCTACCCGGTGGGGAGGGTTCGAGTCCCAAGACAGACAACAATTACTCTACCTCCAAATCGTGAGACAGTCCTCACCTTGCCAGTCGGGGCCCACCGTACACTCGAGGGGATAGAGGTGTTGGTGGAGCCTTACCGTGGTGAAGAGAACGGAGACGAACCGTTGGTGGCTCGCACTTTAGCAACAGTAAGAAGTGGAAGGGTCCCTTTCCGTTGCGTGAACACCGGTGATCAGGCCTACACCTTGACCTCGGGAGTTGTTCTGGCCCATGTCTACCTGGCGCCTGAAGAGGTGGCGGCTGCAGAATCGATTGAATTGCAGCCCATTGCAGGGGAAGCCTGGACTTGGGCTCTTTCTATGGAAAGAAAAGAGAAACCCACTGATCAATGGAACAGTCGCGTCATCTTAGGGCAGATGGGAGTGGACCTGAGCCCCTTCGATTCGGAGCAAGCCCAAGCCATAGAGGACTTTATTTGGGAGAATCAAGCCACGTTCTCCCGTCACGCAGAAGATTTCGGCTGTACTGACAAGATTCAGCACGAAATACCCACAGGAGATGCCCCACCGATCAGGGAAAGGTACAGGCAAATACCCCCAAAGTACTACCAAGAGGTAAAAGAGCTTTTGGCGCAGATGCTGAAGAGCGGGGTGGTAAGAGAAAGTCAGAGTCCATGGGCTGCCCCAATCGTGCTGGTCAAGAAAAAGGATGGGTCTACCCGCTTCTGTGCTGACTACCGCAAGCTTAATGGATGCACGGTTCGTGATTCCTACCCTCTGCCCCGGATAGAGGAGTCCCTGTCGGCGTTGGGAAAGGCACGTTACTTCTCCTCCCTCGATCTGGCCAGCGGATATTGGCAGGTCCCTGTGGCAGAGAAAGACAAGGCCAAGACCGCATTTATTGTACCCATGGGACTCTTCGAGTTCAATCGCATGCCGTTTGGACTAAATAATGCCCCAGGAACTTTTCAGCGCCTCATGGAAAGTTGCCTTGGAGACATGAACTTCGAGGCCACATTGATTTACCTGGACGACATAGTAGTGTATTCTGCAACCTTTGAGAAACATCTAGAAAACCTGGGCCAAGTGTTTCAGCGGTTACGGGCCCATGGGCTTAAACTAAAACCAAAAAAATGTCGGATCTTTCAGGAAGAGATTGAATATCTCGGACACAAGGTGTCGGAAGCCGGCGTACAGCCCTCCGATGGGAAAGTGAGAGCAGTGCTACAATGGCCCACACCCAGCACAGTGCGGGAGGTTCGAGCTTTCCTGGGGCTAGCCGGTTATTACCGTCGCTTTATCAAAGATTTCGCGAAGGAGGCAGAACCTTTGCACGAATTGCTCCGAGGCACTGCGAAAGGACCAAAAGCACAGAAAATTTGCTGGGGACCAAGACAAGCAGAAGCCTTACACCGATTGAAAGAGGCCTTGGTTAGCGCCCCTGTGCTTGCCTATGCAGACTATAACCTCCCCTTTCGGTTGTATACAGACGCGAGCCTCTACGGCCTGGGTGCAGTACTGGCCCAGGTACAGAATGGTACTGAACGGGTGATTGCATATGGAAGTCGGACATTGCGAGAAGCCGAGCGCAACCCCGAGAATTACAGTTCCTTTCGGTTGGAGTTACTGGCACTAGTATGGGCAATAACCGAAAGGTTCTCGGAATATCTCACGGGAGCTCAAATTGAAGTCTATACGGATAATAACCCCCTGGCTCACATCTCCACCGCCAAACTGGGAGCAATGGAACAGAGGTGGCTGGCACGACTCTCCAGATACAATTATCATGTGCAGTACCGCTCTAAGCATGAAAATCAGAATGCGGATGCCCTTTCTCGTGTTACCACCGAAGCCCCAGTGGGGGAGAGAGATGAACAGTTGGAGGAAGACGAAATTCCGGACTTTAGTAAATTCACCGCTCAAGTGGTAGAGGCTCGTATGCTGGAAATTACGTCGGGCACGACATCACGCCTGCTTGGCCAAACCAGAGAGGAATGGGTGAAAATCCAGTCATCTGACCCAGAACTGCTTCAAGTGAAAGAGTGGGTGATCCAGCAGCGCAAGCCTAGAAAGGAAATACGGGCCACGCTGTCGCACGTGGCCCTCCAGATTCTCAGCCAGTGGGATAAGCTGTCGGTGCAAGAAGGGATGCTGTATCGGAAGGTGCACCTAGCTACAGAGTTGGAAGTACGGTGGCAAGTAGTGATACCCCAGAAGATGGCAGTATAATTTGGCCCGAGAGGCGCATGAGAAGGGAGCCCATTTCGGACCGGACAAGACTTACCAGTGGTTGCAAAGAATAGTATACTGTCCTCAGATGCTTCGGGCAGTAGAGAAGGCCTGTAAACTGTGCCGTTCCTGCGAGTTAAGTAAGGCTCCCCCACAGCAAGCACCAGTACAGACTATTGTAACCAAAGAGCCGTTGGAAGTACTCATGATCGATTATCTGAAGATTGGCCACTCCCACCGGGGCTATCAGTTCTGCCTTGTGATGACAGATCACTTCTCCAAATTTGCGGTGGTGACGCCCACCAGAGATCAGACGGCTGAATCAGCTGCTCGAGCCATCAGTGATGACTTTATCCGGGTGTACGGCTGCCCCAAAAGAATACATTCTGACCAAGGAGCTTGCTTTCAGGGCAGTGTCATGAGAGAGCTGCAAAGGATTTACGGAATGCAGAAGTCAAGGACTACGCCTTATCATCCACAGGGCAACGGAGCCTGCGAGAGATTTAACCGGACCCTCCTACAAATGCTACGCACGTTGGAGGATGATCGTAAGAATCACTGGCCCGGCTATCTCGCAGAACTCGTGTGGGCGTACAATAATCGTGTCCACTCCACCACTGGGTACACCCCATACGTGCTACTGTTTGGAAGAGCCGGAAGAGGCATTGAAGAGCTGAACCTAGCTCCCCCCGAGATCAGTGAAGGTCAGAGCGTAGGTTCCTGGGTTGATTGTCACCGTCGACGGCTGGAGACTATCCATCGAATTGTCACCAAGCGGTTGCAAGAAAAGACACACCCGCAGCGGAAACCTGTGTGTGAAACCCCGTTCTTACCAGGAGACAGAGTACTAGTTGCAGAGAAACACCCGAGACACAAGTTGAGCGAGCGCTGGAAAACAGAGCCGTACATTGTGATCAGAAGAATCTCTCCCCATGGATCAGTATACGAAGTGAGAGGCGAGCAAAGAGGCGGCACCCTCATCCTGCATCGTAATATGCTGAGGCCCTGCTATTCAGAAGACAGGACCAGACAAAGTACCTCGGAGACGGTGCCTGTTCCTGTTACCTTCGAAGAGGGCTCTGACGATGAAGAATGGTGGCGGGCCCCGACCAACCCAGCAGACTGGGAGAGATCCACACCCCCATCCGTTCAAGACACAGGTGCCACCCCTGCAGAGCAGGAGTCACTAATCTCCAGAGATGGGGACGGGAATACTGTACTCCCTGATACGGCGCCGACGTCTGGCGAGTTAGCTGTGGTGCCACGCCGGACTGAGCGGGCTAATGCTGGTATTCCCCCTGATCGGTACTTGGCAGATGAATTTGTGTGTTCTGTCACTGAATCCTGTTTTACGACATTGGCTCCCAAGCAACAGGTTGTGAAGCAGGGCAGGAGTTGCCACCGTGTGCCCCTTTGCAGAGTGCCTCAGGAGTGTATCGGCCGGGACGGCCGAGGTTAAAGAGGGGGGGAAATGTAAGACCTGTTGACATTTATATATATATATATATATATATATATATATAGGTTAAAAGACTGTTTGGTGGACTTCCTTGTGTTATGCTGCCACCTGCTGTCAAAACAGAGAACAGCGGGAAAAAGTCCTGCTCAAGTGACTTGATGGAGTCTGGAACAGGAGGAGGAGGAGTCTACATGTGGCTGTTTGTCGGAGAGGAGTGTGCTGGAGTGGGCTGTAAGATAGAAGGCCTCAGTCTGCCCTGTTTTTCCGAGGTCCAAGTACCTCAGAGTGTTGCGTGGTGTCCCCCCCAAGACACAGATCCAAAGAGGCTGGATGTGGAGCGAGGAGCCAGACAGCACGTGCAAATTACAAAATTACAGATCCAAAGAGGCTGGATGTGGAGCAAGGAGCCAGGCAGCACGTGCAAGTTACAGACCCGGGACAAAGACTGAACTTTAGAGGTGTCTGCCAGCAGAATACGGGCCCCAACGGTGACGAGGTACCCCACGCTGAAACCTGCAGTTAAGTGTGCACACTACTTTAGTTAGGGACAGATAGGAAAAGACTCTGCACTGTGTTATATGAGTAAGGTAACAAGGACTCTGCGGTTTTTTGTTTAATAAGGATTTCTGTGTTTTGCTTTTGGGAGTACAATCTGAGGCTTCCTATCCTTGACAAGTTATTCAAAGTAGTTGTATATATATTGCATTATCTCTACTGCTGTGCACATTCCTGCTTTTCTCCCCTTCCCACACTTTTCCTCTACCTGTGTTGTGCAATACATTAAATTTGCATTGATTAACCCCCGTGGTTCCGTGCAGTCCTTGCGTATCCCGTTACCTGCAGGTTATTACAACCACAGTGGCTCATCTCCGCCATCAGGGCAGTACAAGATCGAGCGCCCTGAAGTCTGTGTCCTCCCGGATCTTCCACTGGGCAGCACGGTCCCTGCTATCCCTTTCTGCAGTCCATCTAAAGGGATCCCTAAACCTTCAAGCAGATTTCCTGAGTCATCAGGTTGTTCACCCAGGGGAGTGGAGTCTGGACCAAGCGGTGTTCTGCTCTCTGGTGGCAAGGTGGGGTACTCCAGAGGTAGACCTCTTTGCTTCAGCAGGAAATCGCAAGGTCGCAACATTTTTCTCCCTGAACCCTCGGGACAATGAGTTGGGGGTGGACGCCTTCTGCCACAATTGGTCCTTTCGCCTCGCCTACGCCTTTCCCCCCCAATTCCTCTTCTCGCACGAACCCTGAGGAAGATCAGAGACGACGGAGCCGCAACTATCCTGGTAGCTCCCCTGTGGCCGTGGCAGAGTTGGTACAGCCTGATCCTGACTCTCGGGATCGACGGACCGGTCCTCCTGGGTTCAGACCCCAGTTTACTGTCTCAGGGTCCGATATTCCATCCGGACCCTCAGAAACTCAAGTTGGCTGCCTGGCTTCTGAGGCCCGGGCACTGAAGGCCCAAGGACTTTCTGACAAGGTCGTGGCTACTCTACAGAACAACCGTAAACCGGTGACTAATAGTATTTACAATAAAATCTGGATGAGATTTTCCTCCTGGTGTGGTTCTCGGCCTCCTGACCCGCTCCGGCCTAACATTGCGCAGATTCTCGACTTCCTCCAGAGTGGATTGGACTTAGGCCTTCGGCCCAGCACCCTGAAGGTGCAGGTCTCGGCACTCAGTGCAGTCTTTGACACGGCTCTGGCAGATCATCGCTGGATCCGCCGTTTCTTTGTGTCCGCTAGTAGGCTCTGTCCGCGGCAGAGGGTCCTGACACCTTGCTGGGATCTCAATGTGGTCCTTACCGGACTATCTCAGTCGCCTTTTGAGCCTCTGTCCTCCTGTAACATCCGTTCTCTCTCTCACAAGACTGCCTTTCTCGTGGCTATTACGTCCGCTCGGAGAGTCGGGGAACTTCAAGCGTTGTCTATTCGGGAGCCTTACCTGACCGTCAGAGATGACAGCATTGTCTTTCAGCTGGACCCTTCCTTTCTTCCCAAAGTGGTTTTTCTGATTTTCACCGTTCTCAGTCATTCGTCCTACCTTCCTTCTGTCAGCATCCTAGGACTCCGGGGGAGGAAGTGTTCCATTCTTTGGACGTTCGTCGGACAGTGTTGCACTACCTAGATATTACTGCACCTTGGCGTATTGATCATAACCTATTTATCCAGCCCATTGGTCGAAATAAGGGCAGGAAGGTGGCTAAGAGTACCGTCGCCAACTGGATTGTGCGGGCCATTAGAGACGCCTACCTCGCTCAGCAGCTGTCTCCGCCTACTGGATTTACGGCACACTCCACCAGGGCTACCTCTGTCTCCTGGGCTGAACAGGCAGGGGCTTCTCCTGAGCAGATCTGCAAGGCGGCTACGTGGTCTTCCCTCCATACTTTCACGGAGCATTATCGTTTGGATCTGGATTCCAACAGGGATTTGGCTTTTGGCAGGAAGGTCCTGCAGGCTGTGGTCCCCCCCTAGGTATCAATTCGTTGGTATTCCTCCTATGCTGTTGTGGAAGGGACTAGAGAAATAACAATTATTCTTACCGTTAATTCGGTTTCTAGGACCTTCCACGACAGCACGTAATACCCTCCCTTGTCCTCGATATTCCTGGATGTGTTTGTACTTCTCATATGCTATGGGTTCTTTGTAAGACACTGGCTATGGGAGGTGGGAGGGTCCTTTTAACCTCTCTTGTGCTTCCTGTCCCAATTAGGGCGTGGAGAGACAACCTCCTATGCTGTCGTGGAAGGTCCTAGAAACCGAATTAACGGTAAGAATAATTCTTATTTCACACATCAGTTTTCTGCATTCAGGCACAATCCTTTTTTTTCCTGATCCAAAGGATCCGGCCAAAAAATGTAAAACCGTATCCACCGAAACCGGTTTTTAACGGATCCGTTATGCCGGATGCGTACAAAACCGGATCCGGTGGATACGGTTTGCATCCGTTTTTGCCTCCGGCCGCCGCTTTCATAAATTTTGCCGCATCCGGAAAAAAACGGATGCAACGCAAAGCCATCAGGTTCAATCCGGTAACAATGCAAATCTATGGGGATAAAACGGATGTGGTACCGGATCCGTTTAACCCGTTGTTTTCCGGATTGTAGCTGATGGAAAAAAACTGATGTGTGAAAGTAGCCTCATACATTACAGCACTATATACTGCACCTGTAATGCATTACAGCACTATATACTGCACCTGTAATGCATTACAGCACTATATACTGCACCTGTAATGCATTACAGCACTATATACTGCACCTGTAAAACTACATCATTACATTCCCATATACTACATCACTACACCCAAATATTACACGTTACCCCCCTCCTCCCCCTTCCCCTTCCCCTCCCCCTCAGGTTATTAGTGACCACTCACCTCTCCTTCCTCAGGCACCTACGTACGGGTCCCCCGCTGAGCTGCTTCTTCCCTGTTATTGGCCCTGGCTGCGCCGCTGTTGTTCTTGTACGGCCCCTGCGTCTCTCTGTCCAGGCACCGGCTGGTGCCGCTTCTCCTGCCGGGCGGGAACTTTTCAAATGACACGGCGCGCTGTACTGCCGACATCAGGGCGCGCGTGTGTCACAGAGAAAGCTGCCGGGGCAAGGAACAGAGGACCGATCCTGAAGCTCCGCACAGTGTAGCAGCGGAACGCAGGAATCTGTTCTCTGTTCCCTGTCCGGCAGCGTTTTCTGTGACACACGCGCGCCCTGATGTCATCAGTACAGCGCGAGGTGTGTCATTTGAAAAGTTCCTGCCCTGCAGGAAAAGCAGCACCACGTCTCCAACTCTGATCTAATGGGACCCTTGCCCAGGTCTGGTGTAATGTATAGTATAACCTGTTGTAGCATCAGTGTCCATGCAGGGACAATGACTCACTCAATCCCGGTCATTACTCTGTGAGTGGTGCCTGGTGTTCTGCCTCGCAGTGGGCGCTTATCTAAGCCACTCCCATTAAAGGGTAAGCCCGGGTTGCCCGTGTGGTCCAGTCTGTCCACTGCCTCAACAACACCAGTGGTAAGCATTACACCTGTGCTATTTACTGTTGATAATTTATAATGTGAAGTATGGCATAGCACTTGTGTAGGGAGTTACCAGACCATAGGGTAAGCAACAGTTAAGTGTTAGGACTAGCCTACAATGGGAAGAGTTAGTTGATAGGGTAAGGCTAGGTTCACATTTACGTTGTTTTAAATCCATCAGCGACGAATACGTCGTTTTTTAGATGTCAACTGATGCAACTGATGTGTTTTTCACAGGATTCCGTTCACAGGAATCCTGTGAAAAAACTGATCCGTTACGTCCGTTACATCCGCTGTGCGTCCGTTTTTTGACGGATCCGTCATGATCCGTTTGTGTTTGGGACAGCCTAGTGGGTGTGCCAAGCATGCTGGGCATGCTCAGTAGAGCATGACGGAATCCAGCGCTGGATTCCGTCGTAAGACGGATTACGAAGGAATCGAGCACCATAGACAAACATTACAAGCGTGACGGATTGCAAAGGATTCCTGCGCGGTGCGTTCATTTTGACGGCCCAAAAAAGTTACATTCTCCGTTGTGTCCGCCCGGCGGTCAGTCCAAAAACGACTGACCGCCGCGCAGCGAATGCAACACAAGGTCATTAGTTGCAATCCGCCACTAATACAAGTCTATGGGAAACAACGGAATCCGCCAAACGGATTCCGTTGTTTACCAGAGCCGCGGATTGTGACTGATACATTTTGGCGGAAATGTGAACCTAGCCTAAGAGATGGTTTATTCTAGAAGAGTCAGTTGACTTGAGGAGTGAAGATCTAGGGAATGACAGTTACCGATGGATAGGCTGTAGGTCGTGAGGTCGCATACCGTGGGTTGCTTGCGGCAGCAACTGGAAGAAGGAGACTGGAGACAAGAGAGCGCAAACCTTGAGACCTGACTGAGACACACAGTGTGAACAATGTTGAATTGAGAGACCCATCCTCGAACAAAACAGCCCCAGACAATAGGGGCCTGATGACAGGGCTCTAGTGGTGAAGACCATTAGCCATCAAGGTAACGAGTTTATCCTAACTGGCGTGTGACTGATGTTGGCTTATCTGAACAGTTTCCCTCTGAGCATCTGAGAGTGTAAGGGGCACTTTGCACACTACGACATCGCAAGCCGATGCTTGCGATGCCGAGCGCGATAGTCCCCGCCCCCATCGCAGCTGCAATATCTGGTGATACGCCAGCTTCACATGCACTCACCTGCCCTGCGACGTCGCTCTGGCCGGCGACCCGCCTCCTTATTAAGGGGGTGGGTCGTGCGGCGTCATGGCGATGTCACACGGCAGGTGGCCAATAGAAGTGGAGGGGCGGAGATGAGCGAGACGTAAACATCCCACCCACCTCCTTCCTTCCGCATAGCCGGCGTGAGCCGCAGGACGCAGGTAGGAGATGTTCCTCGCTCCTGTGGCTTCACACACAGCGATGTGTGCTGCCACTGGAACGAGTAATAACATCGTAACATCGGTCATTTCCAAATTATGGAAATGAGTGACGCTACACCGATGATATGATTACGATGCTTTTGCGCTCGTTAATCGTGTCAAAAAGGCTTTACACACTACGATATCGCCTGCAACGCCGGATGTGCGTCACTTTCGATTTGACCCCACCGACATCGCACTTGCGATGTCGTAGTGTGCAAAGTGCCCCTAAGACTTTACTCTGACCATGGTCATGGGACCCATGATCCTCACCCCTGTAAGGAGACGGGACGTGCAGCCACTGCTAGGGAAGGTGACTGTCATGAGTTGCACTGTAACGTTCAACTGGGTTGAGCTGGAACTCACCAGACCAGTAAGATCTGAAGCCACCCAGTGGGAACTAGAACTGTCTGAATAGATCTTGCAGAACTGTAACGTACTGGAAGATATGTGTCCACCATGTGAATTGTACAGTTGTTGCTGAGAGTGAACTGTTGAGTAAAGACTGTTGTTTAAAACAGTGTTGGTCTCCTTGTGAGTGTGAGTCGTCACCCAGTCCTAGCCAGCAGCAGTATATGGCCTGCACATGTTCACAGCCCACACGACACCAGTCCACACACCCAGCCAGAACCAGCTTTTCAATGTAGCGTCCAGGGCATCCAGAGTAAATCACTCGCTACTCTACACTCCCAACAGTGATCCCCACATACAGAGCATGATGCACCCACAGTGCCCCAAAACCTTATATGATGCATGCACAGTGCCCCCACACAAAGATACCCCTATAGACAGCAACACAGTATGATGCCCTGAGAGTGCATAGTGGCCCACAAACACACATGCACAATATGATGTACCCACAGTACCAGTACCCATCAACAGAGTACGAGTTCCCCAACCTGCATTAACCCCCCCCCTTCCTCCACACACCGTATGATATGCCCAAAATACATTGCCCCATGCAGAGTATGAAAAACAGCAATTCTGAGTCACTGTGTACTCTTGTACTCCCTGAAAAATCAAGATGCAAGTTGGGGCTGAGGAGTACACAGATTCTGATCTATATGATAAGCACATACTGTATATTCAGATCCATACCTGTGATTGGTCGCTGGTGCATGTTGTGCAGGGTCACTTTATATTTAGAATGTGTACCCAATCGCATAGAGCCAATACTCTATGTACTTATCTGCCAAAATCTGATTGTTCTCTTGTAATTGGTCATTATCTGCCCCCACCTCACTACCTCTGAATTTCTTTCAGATGGGATCTTTTTTAATTATTGCAAATTTTAATGTCATACTAATAAATATTGTAATTTATTTCTGTATAGTGGATTTGTGGGGAATTATGACTCTTGTAGTCATTTTTTACTAAGTAGTTATTGGGGAATTTCCATTTTACTAAATCCACTAGTAGAAATGGTGACATATGGAAGACTATGTACTTTTGAAATGTTTCTAGATTTCCCAGATATACAAGTGGTGTCTTGTGAATATATTGTCGTCTACTCTTCACGCACAAAAAAATAAGCCCAGCAGCTCTCATTACAGAAAATAAAAAAGCAATTTCCGAAAGAATATGCCGGCGTGTTTTTGTTCTTAGATTTTTATTGTGCTGATATAGTACATAAGAAATAAAACTACTGCACCTAAATTCGGCATTGCTGTAATCTTACTGACCCATAGAATAAGAATAAAATTAAAATTTTATATGTTTGTTGCTGTAAAAAAAATAACCAAAGTGGAATTTTTTAATTTTTCACTTTTTGCAGTCTACTATGCAATTTCTTCACACTTTTGGGGTCAATACACCCCTTAATAAATGGTTAGAGAGGTTATATTTCCAAAATGAGGTCACTTCTGGAAGAAGGGAATTTACTTGTACTGGTTGGTACCTCATAGGCTCTGCAAATGTAATATAGCCATTCCCACAAAAGTCAAATTCCTTCATGTGTGAGCCAGATAGGGTGTGGACCGCAATATTATATTTGGATGGGGGCCCTACAGCTCTTCTATACACGGTATGATGGCCCATACAGCTCCAGTTTACTCAACAGGATGGCCTCACAGCTCCAGTATACACAAAAGGATGGTCACACGGTTCCTCTATACACAATAAGAATGGCCCCAGGGCTCCCATATACACAAAAGGATGGCCCTATGGCTCCTGTATACACAATAGAAGAGCCTATTAGCTCCTCAATACATGTGTGTGTGTATATATATATATATATATATATATATATATATATATATATATATATATATATATATATATATATATATATATATAGTATGGCCCCGTTAATTCTCTGTACACAATAGTATGGCCCCACGGACCCTCTGATAGGATGGCCCACACAGATCTCTAAATACGATATGATGACCCATGGCTCCTAATATACAATAAATACTGCGTATTTTTACAATAAAATGGGCTCATAGCTCCTTAGCTATGTGCCCATTATATTGAAAAACTACTGTAAAAAAAAGCACCCCTACACAATAGGATGCCCCCACAGCTCCTCTATAAAAAAAAAAAAAATAGGATGAATCTACAGCTCCACTATACACAATAGTATGTCCCCACAGTTCTAATATACACAATAGGCTGCCCACACAGCTCCTCTATACTCAATAGAATGGCCCAGGGCTCCTGTATATACAATAGGATATTCCCTGGGCCCCTATGTGCATAATAGGCTGGCCCCACAGCTCCTATACACACACACAATAGGAAAGCCCCATGGCTCCTCTATGCACTCTAGATTTGCCCCATGGATCCTCTGTTCATAATAAGCTGACCCCATGGCCACTCTATACATAATAGGAATGCCCAATGGCTCCTTTATACACAATAGGATGGCCCTCACAGTCCCCCTATATATACAATATGATGGTCCAAGGCTCCTACTATACAATAAAACCCTAAGAGACCTTTATATTGTAAAAATATAATGGCCCCATAGTCAACCACAGAGCACTCACCTACACCTGTGACACTCATCTACTGGTTATCTATCCATTGGAGATCCTCTCTAGCAGTGCCGGCAACATCGGACACGGTGCATGATGGCACTGACACGGCTGCGCATAGAGTGCGGCGCGGCCAAGGGTTCGAGACTCTATGGGTATTGTTGTACTTAGAAGAAAAGTCACTCAGCATTTTGTTTGACAGCTTCTCCTATTTCTCCTTGTGATAATCAAACATTTTGTCCCGACACAACAATCTTTTTGAGAATCTTTTTTTTTTTTCATTTGTTTCAATCCACATTGCGTGTAATTTTTGCAGTGTGGTGATCGGGGTTGGCTTTCGGTTCTAATTCACAGGCCTCTCAAAAGGCACTAAAGAACTGAACCGGCCTCAGTGTACAAGTGACAGATGCCAGATTTGAAAACTGGAGCTGCATCCTAATGTCCTAAACGGGCTGTGTCATAAGAGGTTAAGGTAAGGCAGCACAATAACCGCTACAGGGCCCTCCTCATAGTAACCTGTGCTCCCCATAATGGCACCTCCGGCCGCTACACTGCAATCACAATGTATATACCAAAGGTAGTGCAGAATATAACGTTACTACATGGGCAGGAGCAATCTGTTTAATGGAAAAGATAGAACATGACAGCACTTATCACATGCAAGTTGTTGTATCGGTTTCCTCAGTTTAGAGAGAGGGCTCTCCAGGGCATGGGTGCTACCGAAACCACAGTAACTCCCCTGCACTCCGCTCACAATGAACCCTGCTGTTACTCATGTTTACTAGCGCATCAATGGCTCTTCTGTGTAGTCTTTTTCACTTTCGATTACAATTTACACAGGGCCACTTCCTTTTCTCATTCTAAAAACGACTGAGAAAGTCAGAACATCCCGACAAGAGTAAATGTGTAATGTTTCTGAGATTATGGGCAGAAGACTTTCATTTTAAAGATATCAGAGCAACACAATATTTAGACACAATTTTATACCACTAGAGTCCATGATGAGGCTGTAATTTTCACCCTAACGAATTCCATATGACTCTATATACAGCACCCCAATATGGATACAAGTTAAAGGGACCTTGGTCTGCGGACGTGGCACCCTAAAAGATAGGTGATGCACATGTACCGTCCCGCGGACCCGGGGTCACTTCGCTCTGAAAGGGGATGCTGGCGCTTTTGGTGGGAGTTAGGTAGGTGCACGGCCGGAGCAGCGCTTGAGTTCATGACGCCACCCACGGGATGTGGTGAAGGTGTAGACCCCACCGCTGCAGTTACGGGGCACCTGGGAGAGATGGTAGTGCAGCAAGATGTTAACCCCTCCGTGGGCAGGGATGGTGGCCCCGGGGCCCGTTGGGGATAGCTGGGCGGTGCGCGGCCAGATGGCACTGTTGTACTCACTGTTATTGACATACACAAGTCTCTGGTAAACCAAGTTGATGGTGGTCGGTGCCCGCAGCCGGCTGCGTCTGGTCCCCCACCCGGTTCGCTGGTCTTGGCCTTTCTCCTGCACCGTGTTGTGTACTTGGGCTGCCTGTGCTGCAGCAATGGGAGTCTGCTCCCCGGCTTTGTGAATGTCGGGAGAGCCCTTTTGCCCGTAGAAGCTGGCCCGTGGGGTCTCTCTGCCTGTGCGGTGGCTTTCTATCCCCCTCGGTGGGCTGTTGTCTTCAGTCGGGACTTGGGTTGGAAAGGACCTATAGTCCAGACCGCAATCAGTTAATTAACTCAGTTCAGTGGATTCTGGACCTCGTTTCAGGGTCTGAGTACCTCCCTGTGTGCTCCGGTTTCGAGTCGGTTCCCCGGGTCGGTACCGGCGGGCCATTACCCTGTCCCAGTCCACCACGGTTCCACCGAGCCGTCTTTCCGGCTCCTGCAGGCTAAGGCCACCGTTTGCCTCCTAGCCAAAAGGTGCCCGGGCTCCAAACCCGGCACCTGTCAGTCTGTCACAGGCCTGTTACACCGGCCTGACTGCCACTACTCCACTCTCAAACTCGACTCCAACTGAAACTGAACTCTTTTCCTGCCTCAGGGTCTCTGAACCCCTCGGTGGGCGTGGCCAACCGCCTGGCTCCGTCCCCTGGTGTGTCCATCAAGCACTGAAAGAGATGACTAGATTTTAATGGTTGGCTGATGACACCTTTTTGGGGGACAGGTGTAGTGCGGGGGTCTATCTGTGACTACCTGGCTAGTCCAGGGCGTCACACACATATATGCGGACAGTAAAGGAAGCTACATTATGTGGCGATATATGTGCACTTCTTTTGCGCCACCTTATGTGAGGGGTATCTTGTCATTCATCATTGTACATCATAGTTGAACCCAGTAGGTTTCTGTGTTTACTCTTTTAAATGAAGTTGCAGTTCTTTGATATGTAAATTAATTGACACCTTTATAGCTTTCATCTGTTGCTGCAACCCTAAGTAATCAGTGTTTTAATACATATGCTAAGGAGGGATTAAGTGCTCTGGGCCTGAGAGCATTTAACAAGTTAGGCTGCTTTCACACTACGTTTTTTTTAACATGCGTCATTAACGTTTTTTTAACGCAAAAACGGATCCAGTGCAAATGCGTTTTCATTTCAATGCATTTGCAATGGACTTGCGTTAACATGCGTTCACATGAGTTTGCGTGCGTTATAGTGAGGATCCAGCGACAGCGACTTTTTTCAAAAACGCTACTTGTAGCGTTTTTGAGCTGCGTCGAAATACTGTTTTGGATTCTGACTATACTGCACGCAAACGCAGGTGAACGCTGGCATGCTGATAGACAGGATCCTGCTTGCTCTACTGAGCATGCCCAGAAACCAGCCTGGTGTGATCAGTCTCTCTCTCCCCCGCCTGAGAGCGGCGGTAAGTTGAAGATGAAATGATCTCTAAAAGGCATCAACTTAAAGATGACACATTTCCTTTGTATTGTAGGCAAAAAAAAATATAATCTTTTACAATTGAAAAATTACAAAAAAGGAAAATGTACCGATCCAAAGTTTGGACTTCCTTGGAGATTTGTGTGCTCGGATAACTTTGAGCAAGGTTTCAGATCAGGGCCGGCTCCAGGTTTTTGTGGGCCCTGGGTGAAAGAGTCTCAGTGGGCCCCATCCTCACATAGACATGCACAGATACATATACATACAGGCATACGTACGCATACTTATTTAAAGAGAAATTCACAAAAACACATAAATAGACATAAATCTAGACACAGTCATATACACTGACATACATAGATACACAGCATACATGCACACACACACACACACACACACACACACATTATTTTTATATATTTATCCTGTATATATATTTCTAATATTGGGAAGCCGGCAACAGCCTCACTCACCTCCCGGCTTGTCTAACAGACATGGCCACACATAGAGCACACTAACACTGCTGTATATACATCACAAGAGAGGCTGGGGACAAACACATTACTGGGGGAATATATATTACTGAGGAAAGGGGTATACAGCAATGGGGGGCATACAGCTCTAGAGGAGGGCAGTGACTGAGGTGGGGGGGACAAACAGCTCTGAGGTGGGGGGTGACATGCAGCTCTGGGGGTATACAGCTCTGGGGTGGGGGGGACATACAGCTCTGAGCAGGTATACAGCACCTGGGTGGAGGGGACATACAACTCTGGGGGTATAGTAGTTTGCAGCCCCCATATTGTGTTATGAAGCCCCCATTGTCCTCCATATAGTATTATGTAGCTCCCATATGCACTATGCAGCCCCCATATAGCACAATGCAGACCTAGATAGCATTAGGCACCTTCATGTAGTATACAGCCCACATATAGCACAATGCAGACACATATAGCATTAGGCACCCTCATGTAGTATACAGCCCCTAAATACCACAGTGCAGAGCCAGATAGCATTAGACACCCTCATGTAGTATACAGCCCCTAAATACCACAGTGCAGAGCCAGATAGCATTAGGCACCCTCATGTAGTGTATATATAGCCCCTATATACCACAGTGCAGAGCCAGATAGCATTAGACACCCTCATGTAGTATATAGCCCCTATATAGTACATTGCAGAGTCAGATAGCATTAGGCACCCTCATGTAGTATACAGCCCCTAAATACCACAGTGCAGAGCCAGATAGCATTAGGCACCCTCATGTAGTATATAGCCCCTATATAGTACATTGCAGAGTCAGATAGCATTAGGCACCCTCATGTAGTATATAGCCCCTATATAGTACATTGCAGAGTCAGATAGCATTAGGCACCCTCATGTAGTATACAGCCCCTAAATACCACAGTGCAGAGCCAGATAGCATTAGGCACCCTCATGTAGTATATAGCCCCTATATACCACAGTGCAGAGCCAGATAGCATTAGGCACCCTCATGTAGCATACAGCTTGTATATAGCACAGCCTGAATATAGCACAGTGCAGAGCCAGATAGCAATAGGCACCCTCATGTAGCATACAGCTTGTATATAGGCTATATACAAGCTGTATGCTACATGAGGGTGCCTATTGCCATCTGGCTCTGCACTGTGCTATATACAGGCTGTGCCATATAACATAGCACAGCCTGTATACAGCACAGTGCAGAGCCAGATAGCAGTAGGCACCCTCGTGTAGAATACAGTGATGAATACTCAGTGGCGTAACTAGAGTTTGATGGGCCCTGGTGCAAAATTTCGACCTGGGCCCCCCTCCACATACACCGACACTTAGGGTACGGAATAATGACAATGACACTTGGGGTACAGGATAATGACGCTGACACTTGGCTCTTACCCTCAGCACCCAGGTTTCCCATGATCTGAAATCCCTCTATCAGTACCCTGCTTTCCCATGTTCTGATATCCATCTTGTCCTCGGCACCCAGCTTCCCCATGCTCTGCTATACATCTTTCCCTCAGCACCCAGCTTTCCCATATCAGAGCATGGGAAAGCTGGGTGCTGAGAGATGTACAGCAGAGCATGGGAAAGTTGGGTGCTGAGGGAAAGAGCCTTTTTCCCTCAGGACAAAACATTTCCATCCCATGCTTGTGTCTTTGTCCCCCCTTGTATATAGATCTCCAAATACTATAATGGCCCCCACATAGCCTTCCGTATAATATAAAGGGTCCCACATAACCCTTGATATATTAGAATGCACCCCCATAGTTCTCCATGTATTACAATGCATTTCCCCAAAGTTCTCCATGTATTATAATTCACCCCATAGTTCTCCATATATTATACTGCACCACATAGTCCTCCATATATTATATTGCACCACATAGGCCTCCAGTTTTATAACGCACACCCATAGTCCATGTATAAGGTAGCCTCCATATATTATAATGTAGCCCCCATAGTCCTATATGTATTATAATGTAGCGCCATAAATCATCATATTGTATTATGCAGCCCCATACTCCTCCATGTATAATGTACCCCTATATTCCATGTATAAGGTGTCCTTCATTTTGTATTATGCAGGCCCATACTCCTCCATGTATAATGCACCCCTAGTCCATGTATAAGGTGTCCTTCATGTTTATTATGTAGTCCCATAGACCTCCATGTGTCCTGCAGCCAGCACCCCCAGGCCTCCATGTGTCCTGCAGCCAGCAAAATAAAAAAACAAGTACCTCTCTTCTCCTTCCGACCCCTGCGACCGCGGTAGTTACTCCCCTGCCCCCATATCTCACACACCCTGCTCCCCATACAGCCTGCACCCCCATATCACACACACTACACCCCCATATGTCACACACCCTGCTCCCCATACAGCCTGCACCCCCCAGATCACACACACTACACCCCCATATCTCACACACCCTGCTCCCCATACAGCCTGCACCCCCATATCATACACACTACACCCGCACATCTCACACAGCCTGCACCCCCCAGATCACACACACTACTCCCCCATATCTCACACACCCTGCCCACATATCTCACCCTGCCTGTACCCCCAACTTACCCCTCTCAAACACTCTGCACCCCTTCACATCCTTCTGTCACAGTCTGCAGCCCTCATATGCCACTCACCCTGCAGCCCCCCTCCCCCTCATGTCCCCTCTTTTCTTATTACCAGTCATGTGTCCAAATCTCCGTCAGGATTCAGCATCTCTTGCTTTCTGCCGGCAATCCTGTGTCTCCTCCCACACAGTCACATGGGCGTGACATCATCGCAGGTCCTGCAGGATGGCTTATTCCGTCTGGTGTGCAGGTCAGGAGCACTCCTGCTGTGCTGCTGCTCAGAAACGGCTGGTGGGCCTCTCCAGGTCAGGGGCCCCTCTACTGACACTGGGCTCCCCTGACAGTCGCATTGTCGGCCACTACACAGCGGCACTGCACATAGGGGCCCGGCAGCCGGCTCTGCAGAGCGGCTGCCGGGCCCCTATGTGTACTAGTGCCGCTGTGCAGTGGCCGGCCTGTGAGTTAGGGGAGCCCAGTGTCAGTAGAGGGGCGGCTCACTTTTCCTCGTTCCCTCGCTGATCCGGTCTCCTCGGCGCGTCGTCCATTGCTGTCACTCGCTGACCTCTCAGCAGGTGCGCAGTGATGACGTCACCGCGGTCCTCTGCAGAGCTGTCAGAACGCCGACAGTCACAGCGGGGAGAATGATAAGAGAGAGCGCGCCGCTCACTCTCTCATCATTGCTCTCAATTGTATCGGCACCTGCGATGCCGATGCAATTGAAAGCGCAATCCTCGGCGGAGGGCGGTGACAGCGCGGCCACCGGGCCCCCCTGAGTAGCGGTGCGCCACTCCTGCCACCGCGAGTGGGCCCCCCGGCAGCTCAGGGCCCCGGCATTTGACCGGGTTTGCCGGGTGCTGGCGCCGGCCCTGTTTCAGATCTTAATTAGCCTGTTATGCTTATGGCTTGTTCACTATCATTGAAAGGATAGCTGATTCAAATTTCAGAGCTTTATTAAAACCCAGCCTCCTCTATCTAACCTTGTGCCAAAAAACAGCAGCCATGGGTTTTTCTAAGCAGCTGCCTGGCACTCTGAAAATGGTCGAGGCACACAAAGCAGGATATGGTTCGAAATGTAATTAAAAAATGGCTGTTAACAGGAACAGTGGAAGTCAAGATAAGGTCTGAAAGACCAAGAAAAATTTATGTGAGAGCTGCTTCTAGAAAAGGAAAATCAGAATCCCCGCTTGATTGCAAAAGCCCTTTAAACCCCCGTCACATTTAACGACTTACCAGCGATCCCGAAAACTATGTGACCTGATAAGGATTGCTGGTAAGTCGCTGGGAGGTCGCTGGTGAGCTGTCACACAGTCAGATCTTACCAACGACGCAGTAACGATCAGCGACCTGTATAACGATCTCGGCGGACGTTGGGACTGTTAGGAGGTTGTTGGTAGGTGTCAAACACAGCGATGTGTCCTGCCCAGCAGGACATCACCTTTGAAGAAAATGGTCCCAACCATGCAGCAACGACTAGCGATCTCACAGCAGGGTCCTGATCGCTGGTAGGTGTCACACATAACGAGATTGCTGCTGCTGCACGAAAACGGTGATGCAGCAACGATCTTGTTAGCGATCTCGTTGTGTGTGACGGGGCCTTTAGAAAGATTTAGCGGACTCTGGAGTTGTGGTACAATTGTTTTACTGTTCAAAGATACCTTCAACAAATATGGCCTTCAAGGAAGAGTCATCAGAAGAAAACCTCTCCTGCGTTCTCACCATAAAATTCAGAATCAGGATTATGCAAAAGAATATCTAAACAAGCCTGATGTATTTTGGAAAGAAGTTCTGTGGACCGATAAGGTAATATAGAGCTCTTTAGCCACAATGATCAAAGGTATGTGTGGATAAAAAAGGCACAGCATTTCAGGAAAAGAACATCTTGCCAACTATTAAGCATGGGGGTGGATCAATCATGCTTTGGGGTTGTGTTGCAGCCAATGACAAATGACACGGGGAACATTTCACATTGAAAGAGCAGAATGGATTCAATGAAATTTGAACAAATTCTTGCAGCAAACATAACAGCATCTGTAATAAAGCTGAAGTTAAAAAGAGGATGGCTTCAACAAATGGATAATGATCTTAATCATGTGTCAAAATGCACAATAGCCTACCTCAAAAGGCACAAGCTGAAGGTTTTACAATGGCCTGACAGTCTCCTGATCTGAACATCATTGAAAATCTGTGGCTAGAGCACACAACAAACAACAACAAAAGAACAAAAGAGCAATGCATGAAAGACGATCCAGGAATCTCACAGAAGGGGAAGACTTTTCCAAGGAAGAATGGATGAAAATCACTTAAACAAGAATTGAAAGACTCTTGGCTGGGTACAAAAAGTGTTTGAAATCTGGGATATTTGCCAAAGGGGGTGCTACTAGGTTCCAGCCATGAAAACCCAAATAAGAATAATAGGAACATATAACCTACTGTAACTAAATAAAAGCATAGTGCATATAAATGAACATAGGGTTTTTTCTTTAGGATCTAACCATGCAGGGTGCCCAAACTTTTGCTTCAGCTTATTTTCATTTTTTGCTAGTTTTAAGATGTAAAAGGTGATTTTTTTTTTTCCTCCTAAAATACAAAGGATATGTTTCATCTTTAACTTTATGGCTTTTAGAGAACATTTCATCTTCAACTTGCTTAACTGTTCACGATAACAGTAATTTTGACCATAGGGTGTGCAAACTTTTACATACCACTGTAGATAGATAAAAAAAACAACCAAAAACAGCAGGACTTCAATTCTGACTGCAAAGAGGGCCTTATCCAATAAATCTATAAATTGAGACAGCACTTGCAAGATTAGTGAAAAAATAAAGTGGATCTTTCTTCACCTATCTTCTCAATGGAGCCTTTCTCATGCAGCGTATTATGTCATAGTGTCCAGGTATATTTGCATGTCTAATGTTTCAACAATTTAAGGGTAACCATAGGTTTAAAACAACTTCTAATAAGCTGTTTTATGGTGTGTGTTAAATGCCAGGTTTTGCTATGTAAAAAAAAAAAAATCATACCAAGAAGAAAAATGTCAGCATAACAGACCAAGAATTGGCAATTTTGCCCTCTCTTCTTTGCATTAGATCCAAATCTGTCATTGCGGGGATATCTCCTGTGTGTGGAGCTCGCCAGGTCACCCACAGATATTCAGTTGGATTCAGATCTAGGCTCTGGTTGAGCCATTCCAAAATGCTGAGCTTTTTCTGGTGAAGAAATTCTTTTGTTGATTTGTAGGTATGCTTATGTTTGCTGTCATGCGTCAAAGTAAAATTCCTAATTATATGAAGGTTTTGCTGCTAAATTAACTGATATTTGGAACACATTGAGTAATTCCCCAATTTCAGCTGTTGAAAAACAGCCCCAAAGCCAAATGCTGCCTCCACCATACTTCACTCTGGGTATGGCGTTATGGTGAGAACAATGTTGATCTTGTGTCAAACATACCCTTTGGAAATATGGTTAAACATTTCAATATTAGTCTCATCACACATGATATGTTTTCTTGCATGCTTTTGGCAGACCTGATGTAGGTTTTGCCAAAACACAGCCTGGCTTGATGTTTTTCCTTGTAAGAAAAGGCTTCGTCTTGCCACCCTATCTCATAGGCCAAACATATAAATAATACCTGAGATACAGTATTTAACCAGTACTTCCCAGAAATTCCTGTAGCTCCTTTAATCTTGCTGTAGGCCTCTTGGCAGCAACTGCACCACATTCTTCTTTTTATCAATTTTTGAGGGATGTCAAGTTCTAGGGAATATCTCTGTGGTGCGACATTTAAGTCCCTTGTTGATGATGTCTTCACTGTGTTACATTGTATATCTTATGCTATGGAAACTTTTGGGCCCTTCTCCTGATTGATAACTTTCAACAATGATATCCCTTTGTTGTGTTGTAAGCTGTTTAAGGACCATGGCTTTTGCTGTGAAATGCAACCAATTATAAGAGGGTATTCACCCTTATGCAACCATATTATTTTAATTTTGTTATTTTTATTTCATAATGAAAATGATTTCAGTTTGTTTCTCAATTGCACTGTACAGATTATAAGGGACATTAAAATTGGAAAGTTTTGAATTATTCTTGGTATGAATATATGTTTACATGACAAAAACATGTTTTAACAGGGTTGTGTAGAGTGTTTATACTGAGCTTTTTTTTTTCTTTCTATTTTTTAAAGTGGATGGTAAGCTCAGAAGGCTGGGAGAAAAAAAAAAAAGTGGCACATAATTGGAGAAAGAAGCAGATTTCTCTGATAAGACACATTACAAAGTTTGCTATATTTGCTTGTATTATTTATTTATGAAAAGTCTGTTGAAAGTACAATTTCAGATTCATAACAAAATAGTGATATTTCATATGATTAAAACATAGTGCATATACATAAGTGTTCATAAACAAGTATAGTGAAAATGACACTTAATCCCTTTATGACCCTGCCATTGTCCATATTTTGGTTTTGGTTTTTCCTCCTCCTCTTCTTCCAAAGGCCATAACTTTTAGTTTTTTTTATCTTTCCATCAGTATAGCTGTACGAGGGCTTGTTTTTTTTGCGGGACGAGTAGTACTTTTGAATTAAAGGGAACCTGTCACCGGATTTGGCGACCATAAGCTGCGGTGAAAAAACATGTAATATGGAGGAGCCTGCTTACCCTATGTCAGCTGCTGGATTGCAATCGTCATCTGGCATGACCCGCTCGTGATTGCGGGAGGAAGCACTCCAAAAACATGAAAAAACATATGAGGGCAAATCCGGTGGTAATCTCCAAAAAACAGATATTATAGATAAAACGAGTAGTCTAAGGCAAAATTAAAAATCCAGCCATAGTAGCAGTGACATCCCGGAGGATCAACCAGAAACTAGTCTCCGGTTAATCCTCCGGGATGTCACTGCTACTATGGCTGGATTTTTAATTTCGCCTTAATAAAGACTACTCGTTTTATCCATAATATCTGGTTTTTGGAGAGTACCGCTGGATTTGCCCTCGTATGCTTTTTTATAAGCTGCGGTGACAAAAGTCTTGAATCCCTTTGCCATGAAGCTCTCGCTGCACACATTTTGTGCTGATATTAATTCCGGAGGAAGTTTGGAATTTGGAACTTGGTGGTTACTAGCAGAACGTTGTTGACTTTTATGCACCTTGTGCCTCAACACTTGGTGCTCTCTTAAGTTACAAGGTTTACAGCTTCATGGCTGAGTTGCTGTGGATCCTAAACACTTCCACTTTTCAATAATATCACTTACAGCTGATCGTGGAATATTTAGGAAAGAAGAAATCTCTAACTGACTTTTACAATGGTGGCCTTCTATTTCAGCTACCTTCTCAAATTCAGTGAGCCCTCCTATTATTTCACAAATGTTTGCACAAGCAGACTACGTAGCCAAAGGCTGGATTTTCTACAATGGGACTGAATGAAAAACCTGACTTCAGTGATTAGGAGTGTCCAGTACATTTATCCATACAGTGTAGATAGATATCAGATTGAGACAGATAGAACCATTATAATAAGACTGACTTGGGTTTCCTATTTTCCGTCTCCCTTTTCTGGCTACTGCTAAGGCTTTTGAAAAAAATAAATAAATCACCCTTGGTGGTAAATTGGGCAATTCCTCTGTCATTGCTCAACTGTGCCTATTACACAATAGAGTAACCCAGACAGAGGGGTGTTGAGCTGCTCCTTCAATGAAAGGCTTAACGTATATATCCCTTTCTGTGTAGCAAGGATGGTGCAATTACACAGGCGACATCTCCGTGTGCAGAATGACCATGATCCCGGCCCATGACCAAGAAAAGAAAATCTGCAAGAGTACGGATCACTGAGCACCACACTTCAATGGATATTCTTTGGGGTATAAAATATCAAGTGATGATCACTTAAAAAACAAGCAAACAAGCATGAATTTAACAGGAGGAGACAATATGTCAGAAATAGGATGGAAGGAACAATGTTTTTAATCTCCAGCTTAAAGGGAAATCTGTTGGGTAAAAAAAAAATGCTATTAAAGGGAATCTGTCAAGAGATTTTTGCTACCTCATCTAAGAGCAGCATGATGTAGGTATAGATCCTGAATCTAAGGGGTACTTTGCACGTTGCGACATCGCTACTGCGATATCATCGGGGTCAAATCGAAAGTGACGCACATCTGGCCACAGTAAAGACGTCGCAACGTGTAAAGCCTAGATGCGCCAATAAACGATCACAAAAGCGTCGGAAATCGGTGATCTGTGTAGCATCGGACATTTTCATAATGTCGCACCAATAGGAGTTACGATGTTGTTCCTCGTTCCTGCGGCAGCACACATCGCTGTGTGTGAAGCCGCAGGAGCGAGGAACATCTCCTTACCTGCCTCTACCGGCTATGCGGAAGGAAGAAGGTGGGCGGGATGTTTACGTCCCACTCATCTCTGCCCCTCCGCTTCTATTGGCCGCCTGCCGTGTGATATCGCTGTGACGCCGCACGACCCGCCCCCTTAGGAAGGAGGCGGGTCGCCAGCCAGAGTGACGTCGCAGGGCAGGTAAGTGTGGGTGAAGCTGCCGTAGCGATAATGTTCGCTACAGCAGCTATCACAAGATATCGCATGTGCGATGGGGGCGGGGACTATCGCGCTCGGCATCTCTAGCATCTGCTAGCGATGTCGCAACATGCAAAAGTACCACTAAGAATGTATCACTTAGATTACTGGGTGCAGCTGTTCTGACACAATCAGAATGTTTAAAATCAGTCATGTAGCAGAGCAGAGAGCTGTCCCTGCCCACACCAGGTTCTGTATAGAGATTGTATATTGACAGTAAGGTGTCAGAGGAGAGAGCATGCAGGACTGCCATGTGTGTGACATTGTTGTCCAAGCAATGAGAAGTCCTGCTGCTTAAACAAACAGAGCAAACAACAGAACAAACCTTGACAAGACAGGCAGCCTTGAATTCTCTGTGTAAAGCTGGGTTTACACACTGCAACATCTCAAACGACATCGCTGTAACGTCACCGGTTTTGTGACGCAATAGCGATGTTGTTTGCGATGTTGCAGTGTGTGAAACCTATCAGCGACCCGGCCCCTGCTGTGAAGTTGTAATCGTTACAAATCGTTCAGGACCATTCCTAGCTCCTTTGTTTCCCGCTGTGCAGCAAGCATCGCTGGAAAGTTTCAGTGTGTGAAAGACTTTGCAGCGACTTTGTTAGCAACTTCCCTTTCAAAAAGCTGCTTATCAACGTCCCCAACAACCAGCTAGGTCGCTCTGCAGGTCTGGATCACTGTTGCGTTGTTGGCCAGGTTTGCCTGTTTGACTGCTCACCAGCGACTTAGCAGAGACTTAGGGAGGTCGCTCTTACGTCACAAAACCGGTGACGTTACAGCAATGTCCTTTGCGATGTTGCAGCGTGTAAACCCAGCTTTAACCCTTGCAGCATGCTATCTTCAGATTACATAGCAAAAAAAATACTGTTGATAGATTCCCTTTAAGCTGCAGATATGGGGTTAATCTGCAGGTAATAGTTTTCTGCCACTGTGCAGTCACTGCACTAAAGGTCGCTTTACACGCTGCGGCATCACTAGCGTTTGCTAGCGATGTCGAGCGCGATAGCACCTGCCCCCGTTGTCCGTGCAATATTTGGTGATCGCTGCCGTAGCGAACATTATTGCTACGGCAGCGTCACACGCACATACCTTGTCAGTGACGTCGCTGTGACTGCTGAATAATCCCTCCCTCAAGGGGGAGGTGCGTTCAGCGTCATAGCAACGTCACTGCTACGTCACTAAGCGGCCGCCCAATAGAAGCGGAGAGGCGGAGATGAGCGGGATGTAACATCCCGCCCACCTCCTTCCTTCCTCATTGCCGGTAGAGGCAGGTAAGGAGATGTTAGGCGTTTCTGCGGTGTCACACATAGCGATGTGTGCTGCTGCAGGAACAAGGAACAACATCGCTACTTACCTGACAACGATTTTTTGTAATTAAACGACCTCTCCAAAACAAACGATTTTTGTCTTTTTTGCAAACGTTTTAGGTCGCTCCAGCCTGTCACACGCTGTGATGTCGCTAATGACGCCGGATGTGCGTCACAAACACCGTGACCCTGATGATATATCGTTAGCGATGTCGCAGCATGTAAAGCACCCTTAAGAGTCCAGCTGCTGGGAGGAAATTTAATTTACTCCTTCCGGCATCCTCGTGCTTTCAGCCATAGAGATATAACCGAGGAGGTTTCAGTCACTGCCCTGTGCATAGTAAGAGGCGGCTGTAACCACACACCAGGCACTGACTAACAGCCTGCTCTATACTGATGCAATGCTATGGCGGGCTTCACATCAGCGGTATTCAGCCACAATGCCGGATCCGGCACAAATGCTTTTCACTTCAATGCATTTCCTATGGACTCGCGGCAAATTCCCATCACGTGCGGTTGTGTATGACGCACGCAACCGCATGTGAACGGAATGTGCCGCAAGTCCATAGGAAATGCATTGAAATGAAACGCATTTGTGCCGGAATACCGCTGATGTGAAGCCCGCCTAAGCCGGTTGTCAGTCAGTGTGGCGGGCATGGTTACAGCTGCAGTTCACTATGCATAGAACAGTGACTGAAACAGCACCTGCCACATCTCTGACTGAAAGCCAGAGGCTGGCCTGAAAAATAAAGTTAATTTTCTCCCAGTAGTGGGGCTCTACTGTTTTGGTTTTTATTTTTGCAATACTTGTTCCCTTTAAGACACTGTCAAACACTGGTATAATTCAAAGCATTAGGTCTTAATGTATTTCAATGAACTTTATATGCAAATATGAAGGTTGGAGAAGAATTGCTGGTAGGTATTTGAAGATTATTGGGCCATGTAAACAGGCATTGTTTTATTTGTGCATTATTAGAACCTGTCTTTAGTTTCCTAAAAACATTTAAGTACCATGGGTCTGATACCTGGTCATCAGCTAAGCTCTCGTTCATTTAACCTGGCAACCAAGTAGCCAGACACCGATTATTACTGAGAAATTACATATGAATTTATGCCTTTGTTTTCTCTTATGTCCAAACCCATTGACTCATAACCAGAATATTCTTCTTCAGCAGAGTTTGCATTGAATATTGGATGTGACTGGGTTGTTTTAGTACTAATATTACAGAATATTCTATTATTGTATAAGAATATACCATTGATGGCTAGAACAATAATGCCGCGGCGGCCATTAGGCTGTAATCACACTTGCAGTTTCATATGCAGTTCTGGAGAATCCAATACGAATGGGAAAGGAAAGGCTGATACTCTTTACTGCTAGATCAACTGTGTGCGCGTCCAGCCCCACATCATTAATAACTATTGTTATGAGGACAGACACCTTCCGGCAGACTACTTGTTACCGTAATGAATATCGGAGACCATGGCTGAAGAACGGCCAAACAAATTCTCTTTGCCTTTTAGGTTACAGTCACAAACTTTATCATGAGCGACTGTAGATCTCTTGCCATCTTTAGTACCTAGGGATGGCAAATGTTTGTTCCTCCTGCCGCGATAGATGTGCCCATCCTGGCCCAGAATAAAAACCTCTTCCTGTAATAGAAAAAAAAAACCCTAATTAATTGTATGCATTTAAAAAAAAAAAAAAAAAAAAAAAAAAAAAATAGCTACTAATGCTCTGTTCTATTCTGGGAGCAGTGTAACAGAACTTGTCTGGAATATGGATTCATTATAGACTTTGGCACGCTGTGGATAACAAGACACACAATGGAAACCAGACTCAATGAAACTGAATGGTTCATTATCTGAATAGATAAAAGTGCTGATCGAACAAAAAATGGCTCTTATATTTTGTGCTAGAAATAGGCCCGATGCTATCGCATCAGGAGTGCGGTGAAATGAACATCTGGCTATGCTTAGTGTCTATGCTTAGTGGTGCTGACAGGAGCAGTGGTGAGTGGGGCTGGGGGCATACAGATTTGGTGATATTTGGTGGGGGCTGTAGGCATACAGATCTGGTAAGGGGGGCTGGGGGCGTACAGATCTGATGAGGGGGGCTGGGGGTATACATATCTGGTGTGGGGGGGGGGGCTGGTGGCATACAGATCTGATGGGGGGGAGGGGGCTGGTGGCATACAGATCTGATGGGGGGGGAGGGCTGATGTCCCCTGCAGTAATGAGCCCATTGTTTAGTAATGTGCTCCTGCTGGTTCCCTTCTGTCCCCTATTATGCCGTATCTCACCTGTCCTCCGTGCCCGCAAAGCCTCCAGCTGCAGCATACAGACCCCTCCATGATAGTGTCCGGTGTACCGAGCGGCCACTGCAGGATGTTGTTATGGCTTTACTGCAGTTGAATGCTTTATGGCGCCACAAAGCATTCAGCTGCAGTAAAGCGATGACAGCAGAAGCGGCGGTGGTCGCCCCGGACAGGTGAGTATACAGCAGTGTGTGTGTCTGTGTTCAGTGTATACATGGATGTCCGCTATGTGTGTGCACGTGCTCGGTGTATCCATGTGTGTCTGCTATGTGTGTATATAAGCTCACGTGCGTGCGTGCGTGCGTGCGTACAGTGAGGACCTGGAAGCCGGAGCATCATTCGGACTGCGGCTGCGCAACTGACAGTGCCGTGGTGCATTCCGGAATAGGTGGACATCCACAACTGCGGATTATGTATGTAGCTGTAGTCTATGAGTACAACTGGGGATTGCCAAGAATTGATCATCGCTATGATTATGTGTTATTTTCCTTAAAGGGGTATTCCCATCTCCAAGATCCTATCCCAATATGTACTAGGTGTATTAATAATAATATTGGCAAATACCTCCAATTAGAAATGTAGTATAGTTCCCCTGATTAACTATGTCGCTTACCTCATGTTCAGGGCATTGCAGGACATTCATGGTTACGACCACTCAAATAGTGAAAGTTAGTTAGTTAGTTAGGCTATGTGCGCACGTTGCGTATTTACATGCAGTTACGCTGCGATCTGCACAGCAGCGTAACTGCATGCGTCCTGCGTCCCCAGCATAATCTATGAAGATTATGGAGGAGCCGTGCGCACGTGGCGTATTAGAGCGCAGCGTTTCGGCTGCTGCCCGAAGCGCGCGTTCTAAGAAGTGACATGTCACTTTCTTTTGTGCGTATTGGTTGTAATGTCGGTCTCTGTGTCTCCCTATCGGTCGGTCGGTCTCTCTCTCTGTCGGTCTATCCCTCTCCCCCCTCTCTCATACTCACCGATCAGCTGCACGGCTGTCACACTGCTCCAGCGGCTTCTCCTGCTTTTGAAAATGCCAGCCGCCCATTATTCAATCTCGTATTCCCTGCTTCCCCCGCCCACCGGCGCCTATGATTGGTTGCAGTCAGACATGCCCCCATGCTGAGTGACAGCTGTCTCACTGCAACCAATCACAGCCGCCGGTGGGCGGCTCTATGTAGTGCAGTAAAATAAATAAATAATTTAAAAAAAAAAAACAAACGGCGTGCGGTCCCCCCCAATTTTGATACCAGCCAGATAAAGCCATACGGCTGAAGGCTGGTATTCTCAGGATTGGGAGCCCCACGTTATGCGGCGCCCCCCAGCCTAAAAATATCAGCCAGCAGCCGCCCGGAATTGCCGCATGGATTAGATGCGACGGTCCCGGTACTGTACCCGGCTCATCCAAAACTGCCCTGGTGCGGTGGCAATCTGGGTAATAAGGAGTTAATGGCAGCAGCCCATAGCTGCCACTAAGTCCTAGTTAATCGTTGCAGGCGTCTATGAGACACCCCCAATGATTATCCTGGTGAAAGTAAATAAACACATACACCCGAAAAATCCTTTATTTGAAATAAAAGACAAAACCCACCCTCTTTCACCACTTTATTAAAATCCCCAAACACACCTCCAGGTCCGGCTTAATCCACGAGGTCCCGTGACACATCCAGCTCTGCTACATGAAGCTGACCGGAGCGGCAGTACAACACTGCCTCTCCTGTCCGCTCTATGCAGAAACTGAAGTGAGTCACGCTGTCAGCGGGGACGTCACTGACGTAATGCCAGTGTGTGTGTGCGATGATGATGAGGGCTGTAGTGTCGGGATGTGTGCGGGGGATGTAGGCGGTAATGTCAGGATGTGTGTGGGAATGTCAGGATGTGTGCGGGAAAGTCGGGATGTGTACGGGGATGTAAGCGGTAATGTCAGGATGTGTGCGGGAAAGTCGGGATGTGTGCGGGGATGTAGGCGGTAATGTCGGGATGTGTGCGGGAATGTCGGGATGTGTGCGGGGATGTCGGCGGTAATGTCGGGATGTATGCGGGGATGTAGGCGGTAATGTCAGGATGTGTGCGGGAAAGTCGGGATGTGTGCGGGGATGTAGGCGGTAATGTCGGGATGTGTGCGGGAATGTCGGGATGTGTGCGGGAATGTCGGGATGTGTGCGGGAATGTCGGCGGGCATGTAGGCGGTAATGTCAGGATGTGTGCGGGGACGTCGGTGGTAATGTCAGGATGTGTGCGGGAATGTCGGGATGTGTGCGGGGACATTGGCGGTAATGTCGGGATGTGTGCGGGGACGTCTCTCAGGTTACCCGCGGCCACAGGTCTCGGGTGCAGGACTCGTAACCTGAGTGACGGCACCAGCGATCGCGTGACTCACTGCAGTCACTCAGATTTGCGGTCACAGGTGAGTCCTTCACCTGTGACCGCAAATCAAGCCGCGGCACACGGACAGAGCCACGCGATCACAATGAAGTCGGGTGAAGTTCACCCGAGTTCATTCTGATCGCGCGGCTGTCTCCCGCAGCCAGCCATGTGCTCTTTTTGACATTCCGGTCCCAGTCGGCTCTGCTGCAAGTCTATGAGGATGCAGCAGAGCAGAGTGGGACCGCACTGTCAAAAATGTGCGCTCTGGATGCTTTTCCCATGGCAGAGCAAGCATCCAGAATGCATGAATTTTGCAGGAATGTGCGCACGTTGCGTTCTGCCAAATGCGTCTCAGAACGCAGCTTTTCGGCTGCGTTCTGAGATGCACATGCAGCGACTATTTTACTCTGCATAATAGAACGCAACGTGCGCACATAGCCTTAGGTGTTCGTCGCATAGCCATGGATACCTAAGCTGCTATGCTCTTCACATGAGGTAAGAAACATGGCTATATCAGGAGAACTACACTACATTTCTAATTAGGAGGTATTTGCTAATATTATTACATATACTACCTATTGGGATAAGGATCTTGGATATGGGAATACCCCTTTAACTCCCCCAATAAAATCGACCCTATTACAAGATGTACAGCGCAAGACAGAAAACATGAAAGAAGTGTGTCAGTGGGAGTTTTTGTGAACACAAATGCTTGAGTGCAACCATTTCTGCGGTTCTTATTAAAAAACTGTCACTCTGTGTAGCGCCCTACGGGGCAGTTGGTTAACCTACTCGTCACCGGGCCGTTTCGGGTCGGGTCAGGCGATGTCACGGGGTGGCCTTGCCCGGTTCCGTTGCCCTGAGGCGTACAGTAAATGGAGGGGGAAGCGGGGTATTTGGGAAATTTTGTAGTGACACCACATGTGGTATGCAGCCAGGGAGTAGCCGCTGCAGGATTCCTCTCCAGGGCAGGTGTTAAGGCAGCCGGGATGGTATCGCTCCCCACAGGCGGAGCGGGCCCCGGGTGGATAAAGAGGGAAGGTACAGTGCCTTGCGAAAGTACTCGGCCCCCTTGCATTTTTCAACCTTTTCCCACATTTCAGGCTTCAAACATAAAGATAAAAATTTTAAATTTAATGTTGAAGAATCAACAAGTGGACACAATTGTGAAGTTGAATGAAATTTCTTGCTTATTTTAAATTTTTGTAAGAAATAAATAACTGAAAATTGGGGCGTGCAATATTATTAGTCCCCTTTAGGTTAATACTTTGTAGCGCCACCTTTTGCTGCGATTACAGCTGCAAGTCTCTTGGGGGATGTCTCTATCAGTTTTGCACATCGAGAGACTGAAATTCTCGCCCATTCTTCCTTTGCAAACAGCTGGAGCTGAGTGAGGTTGGATGGAGAGCGTTTGTGAACAGCAGTTTTCAGCTCTTTCCACAGATTCTTGATTGGATTCAGGTCTGGACTTTGACTTGGCCATTCTAACACCTGGATACGTTTATTTGTGAACCATTCCATTGTAGATTTTGCTTTATGTTTGGGATCATTGTCTTGTTGGAAGATAAATCTCCGTCCCAGACTCCAACAGGTTTTCCTCAAGAATGGTCTTGTATTTGGCTCCATCCATCTTCCCGTCAATTTTAACCATCTTCCCTGTCCCTGCTGAAGAAAAGCAGGCCCAAACCATGATGCTGCCAACCACCATGTTTGACAGTGGGGATGGTGTTTAGGGTGGTGAGCTGTGTTGCTTTTACGCCAAACATATTGTTTGGCATTGTACCCAAAAAGTTCGATTTTGGTTTCATCTGACCAGAGCACCTTCTTCCACATGTTTGCTGTGTCTCCCAAGTGGCTTGTGGCAAACTTTAAACAACACTTTTTATGGATATCTTTGAGAAATGGCTTTCTTCTAGCCACTCTTCCATAAAGGCCAAATTTGTGCAGTGTACGACTGAATGTTGTCCTATGGACAGACTCTCCCACCTCAGCTGTAGAGGTCTGCAGTTCATCCAGAGAGATCATGGGCCTCTTGGCTGCATCTCTGATCAGTCTTCTCCTTGTTTGACATGAAATTTTTGGGGGACGGCCGGGTCTTGGTAGATTTGCAATGGTATGATACTCCTCCCATTTCAATATGATCGCTTGCACAGTGCTTCTTGGGATGTTTAAAGTTGTGGAAATCTTTTTGTAACCAAATCCAGCTTTAAACTACTCCACAACAGTATCACGGACCTGCCTGTTGTGTTCCTTGGTCTTCATGATGCTTTATGTGCTTTAAACAAAACACTGAGGCTATCACAGAGCAGATACATTTATACGGAGACTTAATTACACACGGGTGGTTTATATTTATCATCATCAGTCATTTAGGACAACATTGAATCATTCAGAGATCCTCAATGAACTTCTGGAGTGAGTTTGCTGCACTGAAAGTAAAGGGGACGAATAATGTTGCACGCCCCAATTTTCAGTTTTTTATTTTTTACAAAAATTTAAAATAAGCAATAAATATCGGTCACCTTCACAATTGTGTCCCACTTGTTGATTCTCCACCATAAAATTTAACATTTTTATCTTTATGTTTGAAGCCTGAAATGTGGGAAAAGGTTGAAAAATTCAAGGGGGCCAAATACTTTCGCAAGACACTGTAATGGCGATTGGCGCCTAAGCGCTGGGCGGCGGCGCCGGTAAGGACGAGCAAACACAGTCTCTGCGGGTTCTGTGTGTAGTTTACTCCCAACTTTAGCTGCTAGCCCGGTCACACTGATCACTGCCGTGATAGACTCAGGTCGATCCCAGAACCGGTAAGTGGTCACCACCGGTGTTTTGAGAAGGAAGGAGAGAGAGAGAGTACTATTTCTAGGGTTTCCCCCTCAGCAGTTAGGTACCCTGGCTGAGCTCCCGCTCCAAGCCCCGGGCCTAGTAAAGTCCTAGTTTTCCCAGAGATGTCTTGTCAGAACTATGGTCCTGTCGGACCTGCTCTTGCTGTGAGTGTGTTGCGCCTATTTTTACCCCAAGTGGAAATTGCCCCCCCAGGTGGCTAGCTTCAGTGACTGGGAAGTCCCATGATCGTTATGGCCACCCCCTGCCTACCCTGAGCCATCCCACTCTGTGTGAAGGCTTTTAAGCTGTATGTAGTGTGTGAATGTGGAACACCGGTGATTAACCCCCTCTTACCTGAGATAGATATCGCACCTTAATTGAGGTGCAGTACCCTGTGGTAACCAGAGCCTCAGGGGCGCCACACCTGCCCACCAGTAGTATCTACCAAGGTATCTAAAAAAATAGATGGTGTGCTACCCCCCCACCATAGGGGAAGAGTAGGCCTCAGTGCATCCGCAGTAGAGGTGATCGGGGGAGTGTTCCCACTAAGTGCGCTGTACTGGAGCATAAGGTGTCAGATTCCCTGGTTGTCAGTTTGGTATGAAGTTTTTCCTCTAGTACCAGTGGATGCATGGAAATAAATGTCCAGGTCCAGACCTGGTTAAGAATGACTATGTGTGTCTCCACTAAGAACACCAGGTGAAAGTGTGCATCTGGGGCATTAGGCCCGAGGTTCATTGGCCCCTTTAATGTTATTGACATCCTCAACTCTATGGCTGTATGGCTAGAGCGACCCTCCGCTCTTAACACGCATGCCATAGTCCACAGGTGTGTTGTGTCTCCAACTGGTAACCAGAGGGGCCTTTTCACATTGGAGGTGGATGATGTTCCAGTCTTGAGTGGTCGGAGGCCTCTCGTTAAATGGGTGGTACTGTCACAATCGTCTCCCTGCTGTTTTGACACTAGTGACAGCCTTAGGACTGGAGCCTCCCATCTCCATCTAGTCTCCTCATTTAATCAAAGTTTCCTTTATTTTTGTTGCCAGCAGCTCTGAGCAGGGCAGCTGTTGTTGCTTTGGGCCCAAGCCCATTTAAGTTTAAATACTGGAGCTTAACCAACAGTTCTTGCTGCTGTTAGAATCCATTTCTACTTTGGCCAGCCTGGTGGAAGGATCTGCTGAGGTATTTCTAATGTGCCCATCCACCTGCTACATTAGAGTCCGTCTGCTATGATGAATTTTAGGTATCCTGCTCACTGACAGGTTGAAAGAACCTGTATAGGGATGCTAGGGAGCTCAGGATTCAGCTTGAGGTGAGTGCAGGAGATGCCCCATCACCCCTCTCCCTAGCGGCAGGGACCTCTGTTGTATCGTGACCCCGGTGTTTCCCCCTTTTTGTGGTGTTTTTTGGTAGTGTGTCAGTCGCCCGTTGGCCTAATTGCGTGTGTCGCGCGTCATATACAGACCTATTCTACTCCATGCGTAACAGCTGTATAGAGAAACAAGTTAAAAAAATTAATAAATATATTGCACACGTTTTTTAAACCTGTATTACACCACTTTTCTAAAGCCAAACTTGCATTGAGCGAGGCTGCGGCCACCTAGTCAGATTCTGGGCGGGAGTACGAGTATCACATAATCGTGACCACGTTAGTTTACTGAGCCCTAAATGAAGCCTTTATCTCAATTTAGTATTAAATCATTCCCCCTGCCCCAAAAAAAATAGATAACGCGTACTAACTAATTTATTATTGGCGGGAGCACTGGAGGGAGAGGTGTTCTTTATAAGAAACTCACTTACATGGTGAGGTACTAGGGAACATTCTTTTAGAGTATGAGCAGGGCTGGGCGGACCCGGACTGTAAAAGTCTGGATCCACGCGGTTTCAAAGGTGCCCGGGTGCCAGACCTGGGCCCAGGCTTCCGTGTGTTTGATCCGGATTTGGCACTCGAGAAATTTAAAAAAAAATAAAGGAAAAATAAAGAAAATATGAATGAAGCGAAGGCTTCATACTTGACCAGGCTCTGGCCGGCTGTACACTGCTCCTGCGGCCTCCCTGGGCTGCTCATCAGTGCTAATTATGTAAGAATGGCTTTCCCCACCAACCGGCCGGCCTGGTGTCTGTAATTGGTTGCAGTGAGACGTGCCTCCAGCCTGTGTGACAGCGTGTAAGTGGTTGTCATCCTGAGTTGCCTGCTGCACGAAGTATGAAGCAGGCGTCCCAGGCTGGGCAGAGGGGGCACATCGTAGGCACAGTTCATCCTGTGCTGCCTGCTGCATGAAGGGTGAAGCAGACGGCTCAGACTGGGCAGAGGGGGGCACATTGCGCCCCCCCTAATTTTCATTCTAAATCGGGCAGCATTTTGAGCACGCCCCCGATCACATGGCAAATTACATCATACCTGAAAGAACCCCATACATTCTAGCATCTACCTTTATTTTTAATGTACGCAGCCCCGGAAGTGAATGTGCGACCTGGAAGCAGCTTGCCGCCATGACACAGAGCATCGGTGAGTACAACGCACGTGCTCCTATACCCACATCCCTTCCACCAACATTTTTAATCTCCAGATTAAATAAGTCTATGGGAACCAGATTCCGGACCAGATCCGGATTTTTGAAAAAAATGAGCAGTGACCCACCGGTCCCAGTTTTCTGCACGTTCGACCAGCTCTAAGTATGACCACACCATGTCTTTTAGATGTAAGTGAACCTGCTGATTTATTTTTGTTAAAGTGGAACCCCTTTAAGCAAACACTGGCAATGTTGAGGTGTTTTTAATACACTCCAAAGAGACGTCTGGCGACTTCAGTCTGTCTTTTTGGCCATAGGCTTCTTTATTTAGATTCTGACGTCTTAAAAGCACCAGAAGAATGCTCAGGTCACTTGTTTTAATTACATTGTGTTTTTTGAAACCTTAAGCAGTTAAAAGATGATCAGAAGCCTGAAAATATGAACAGCATGTGGTTTTAACATAGAAATGCATATTTTCAGTCTTCTGAGCATTTTTAGGATGCTCCTTCAGGCAAATTTCAGAGCGGATCAACTTATAAAATGAAGAAAAAAAACAAAAAAAAAAATGTCCCCTTATGGGGCAGGTGTATAAAGTTATGTTGCCGAACCGAATATGTAATTTATTATTGTTAATATAGCGCCATTTATTCCATGGCGCTTTAGAATTGAAAAGGGGTATATGTAATAAAAACAAGTACAAGTACAATAATCATGAACAATACAAGACACAGGCTGGTACAGAATTAGAGAGGACTCGGCTTGCGAAGGCTCACAGTCTACAGATGATGGGTGACAATACAGTTGGTGAGGGTAAAGCTGGTTGCGTAGCGGTATTGTGGACTGAGGGGAATGGATGAGGATACAGTAGGTGAGGGTATAGCTGGTCGTGCAGTGGCACAGTGGACTGAGGAGGATGGGTGAGGATACAGTAGGTGAGGGTAGTGCTGGTCATGCAGCAGTATAGCGGACTGAGGAGGATGGGTGAGGATACAGTAGGTGAGGGTAGTGCTGGTCATGCAGCAGTATAGTGGACTGAGGGGGATGGGTGAGGATACAGTAGGTGAGGGTAGAGCTGGTCGTGCAGCAGTATAGTGGACTGAGGAGGATAGGTGAGGATACAGTAGGTGAGGGTAGAGCTGGTCTTGCAGCGGTATAGTGGACTGAGGAGGAAAGGTGAGGATACAGTAGGTGAGGGTACAGCTGATCATGCAGCAGTATAGTGGACTGAGGATAGGTGAGTATACAGTAGGTGAGGGTAGAGCTGGTCTTGCAGTGGTATAGTGGTACAGCGGTATAGTGGAATGAGGGGGATGGGTGAGGATACAGTAGGTGAGGGTAGAGCTGGTCATGCAGCAGTATAGTGGACTGAGGATAGGTGAGTATACAGTAGGTGAGGGTAGAGCTGGTCTTGCAGTGGTATAGTGGACTGAGGAGGAAAGGTGAGGATACAGTAGGTGAGGGTACAGCTGGTCGTGCAGCGGTATAGTGGACTGAGGAGGATAGGTGAGGATACAGTAGGTGAGGATACAGCTGGTTGTGCAGCGGTATAGTGGACTCAGGGTTATTGCAGGTTGTAGGATTGTTGGAAGAGGTAAGTCTTCAGGTTCCTTTTGAAGGTTTCCACAGTAGGTGGAATTTATAGAAGAAACATTCACCACTATTGACTACTTTATGATTTCTGCCTCTTTTGCTCTATGTATGTCTCACTCTTCTTACCTTTAAATCGCCCATAAAGTCTTCCTTCTCCACAGTACATGGGGTACTGGACTGCAGCCTAGAATAACGTCTTTGAGGGAAGGTCAGAGTGTGACTTCCTCCACAGTTGCGGGAGCTAGACATATATCCGAAATCACTAAGTTGTGGTAAGCGATCACTGATGAGAATATAAAATAAGCCCGGTTTAATCAATTCATGCAGATATAGCAGACATGCAAAATATCCATGCAAGCAAATGGCCAACAACTACCAAATTGCACTACACTCCTTTTCATAGCCTCAGTGGAGATCCAAATATATCTACGCTTGGAGTCTCAAGATGATAAAGCTGTAAAACCTTCCATGCCCAGCTCCGTGACTGACTCTCCCATACCTGTGTAAGGACCCCAATTTGCCTTTCCTCCAGCCGCTGGGGCCTACCCAGTGGCATATTGTCTCTTTTTTGCTTCTTTTGTTCCTAAGAAAGGGTCTCTTGAACGGACTATTCACATTAGCTGAACATGCACAGCTTTTTCTTTCCTCATTCCCTTATACACAAACACTCTTAGATTGGTCAAGTAAGCAGATTTATTTTAAAAAAGGGGAATAAGGAGCTGCCGACCGTCTCTAGCAGTAGCTAACTTTCAGGGAAAACCACAGAATTACATATACGGTATAGAAGTTCAAAATGTCTGGTCTTAAGCCCAAACCTTCTGGATTGTGGCACGGCCTTAATACGTATTAGATTTTTGGCGGATCCCGTGGAAATCTAACTTTAATCCATTATACATGACCAGCTTTAGACGGCATTCGCAGAACATGGACCCATAGAGTTACACTGATCCATACATACATCCGTATGAAACATGGATGACAGTGTCCAATCAGTGAGACTCAGAATATCCTATTCTCATCCGTACTGTGGATCAGACTCGGCCATTCAAATCTACGGTGAACAGATGGAAAACTGAAAGATGGGTGACTGAAGCCTCAGTGGTGTGGCCAGCTTTACCTGGATGAGAATGAGGTCTTGGCCAATGATTGCTTTCCCTGTAACGTTTAGGATGTCAGGGTTGTTCTGTTTCTCTTCTTCAGAAGACATGCTCCTACCTAGTCACTGCCATTATTAAGTACACTCATACCTGCTGTCAGAAGTAATCTTGCTCAACCAGTCTACATTTCTCTTCTGTCTCCAGTACTGGCCCAGCCTCAATTTCTTTGATGTTTTCAGTAAGAAACAAGCATAGATTCAGAGTTTTAGCTCCTTAACCCAACGTTTGCGCCATTATCACCTTCTGGAGTCTAAACTGGTGACACCCTATCCCTAAACCATCTCTGATGCCATTGCCGAGTCTGACTTTCTTCCTCAAACCACAAAACAGCTAGAAATATCCCCTCAAGGGGATCACCTTATCATGGTGCAATCCTACTGGATCCCACCTTCTTGCATACGACAGTGATAGAAAGCTCGTTACTATATGAGGCAATATTGGTATGTGACGTCACATCACAATCTATGTAGAGATTATGTACAGAAATTATACTAAATTTAACAGCATTAGGGAGGAAAGTTATGGAAGGCTAGGTGCTACAAATGTATTGTCGTAAAGTCACATTTTTAGCAAGTCATGCTTGCACACGAGACTTTTTGCACATTTTTCCACCCTTGTTTGTAAAAAAAAAAAAAAAAAGTCTTAACATAATGGACTATAATTCTTATTTCTGGAAGCTTTTAGCTGGTGTAGAGTTCAGTCTTTGGGTCACGGATTGCTCATAGTGATGAGTGACAACTACCATGCTCGGGTGCTCATAACGAATAGTGATGAGCAAGCACTACCATGCTCGGTACTCGGAACAAGTAGTGATAACCGAACACTACCATGCTCGGGTGCTCAGTACTAGAAAGGAGTGGTCATTAACATGCTCAGGTGCTTGGCACTAATGATGAGTGAACACTATCATACTCGGGGTCTCGGTACTAGTGATAAGCGAGCACTACCATGCTTGGGTGCTTTGTACTTGCAATGAGCGAGCACTATCATGGTTGGGTGCTTGGTACTAGTGATGAGTGAGCACTACCATGCTCGGGTGCTTTGTACTAGTAATGATTGAGCACTACCATGGTTGGGTGCTTGGTACTAGTGATGAGCGAGCACTACCATGGTTGGGTGCTCAGTACTCATAACGAGATGTTGATGCTCGAATGAGCCCATCAACTACTGGTTACGAGTATCGAGTACCAAAGCATGATAGTGCTCGCTCATCACTAGTACCAAGCACCCAACCATGATAATGCCCACTCATCAGTAGTCCCGACTATGGTAGTGCCCACTCATCAGTAGTCCTGCATATGGAAGTGCCCACTCATCACTAGTCCTGAGCATGGTAGTGCCCACTCATCACTAGTACCAAGCACCCAAGCATGGTAGTGCTCGCTCATTACTAGTTCAAAGCACCCAAGCATAGTAGTGTCCACTCATCCCTAGGACCAAGCACCCAAGCATGGTAGTGCTCGCTCATCACTAGTTGCCCATTCATTCTGTGCCACTTTTGCTCACCTGCGGCTCTGCTGACGGACTTGGTCGAGTTCAAACACAGTGTACGGTCGGTTGGATCCACGTGGTGGTAGGCCAGGAATGTTTGGGATGGTCAACATTTCCCTGAGAAACAAAAAATAGAGCAAAAGGAACAACACATAATGATCTAAACTGTGATACACTAGCGATCGAAACTATCAAATAAAACACGACTTACGGCCCAGGCACCACCATATCCACCATACGGTTACAGGAGATGCAGTGAAATCTCTGTATCAGCTGCCTGAATGTAAATGATAATTATAGATAATCATTATTCCGAATCCATACAATAGAAACACCTATTGTACATGGAACCAGTCTTTCCCAAACGTCTGTCCTCGCGGCCTTCGACAGATTATATTTTCAGGACTTCCTTAGTATTATACAGGTGAGAGAACCTGTGGCAACTTCTGATAATAATTCCATTACCTGTGCTTTACTTGGGAAACCCTGAAAACATGTGATGTCATGGGTCTGTGAGGACTGGAGGATGGCAATTTTAGTAAACGAATTTCTATATGACAATTTAGAAACAAAGTACTGGTGCCCTCTGCTGGCAGCTTTATATCACTGCTTCTGTTCTGGCCAGACTTTATTACTATGATGATATCGTTAAGGCTGGTTTCACACATCTGTTTTTCACCATCAGGCACGATCCGGGGAAAAAACTCATGCGGTGGATCCGGCGAAAAAACGATTCCATCGCATCAGTTTTTTCAATACATTCCTTCCATTTTTTGACGGATCCATCTCAGTTCAAAAAAACACATCCGTCGTTGGATTCCGTCATCTGCCGGATGACGACGGATCCAGCGCCCATAGGCTTCCATTATACAACATGCCGGACGGTGCCAGCATGGTCCGTTTTTTTGCCGGAGACAAAAAACGCTGCATGCTGCGTCTTTTCCGGCAGCCGGATGAAGACATTTTGCCGGATACGGCGGACGCCGCAAGCAACGCAAGGCCATCCGGCGCTAATACAAGTCAATGGGGAATAAAACGGATCCGGCACCGGATCCGTTTTATCCGCATTTCGCCGGATTGTGCCCGACGGCAAAAACGGATGTGTGAAAGCAGCCTAAGGGAGTCTGTCACTCCCAAATTTGCTAATACAGTCATATGCACACTCGCCTTGCTTGCCCCTGACTCTAGTGGCCGCTCACTACACTAACTGGTGTACCAGCGCTCGCTTGCGTACGTTGTCGGCATAGCACTGGCCACTAGCTATAATGATGGGTGTATTAGTGTAACGAATGTTCACCACAGTCAGGAGCAAACACCATCTGTGTGCTGCTGGGCTCCAGCAGTGTCAGTGCACACATGCAATACAGTGAAGACAGCGCTCGCTCTGGGGATGCGAGCACCATCAATCAAGCTAAGATGCAGTGTGCGCCATGCTAAATGAAAGGATAGAACAGGTTGTAAAGACAAAATGTATTCCTGGATATTCCTCCGTCAATGCCCCCATAGTGCCCCAGTGTTACCCAGTATACCTTATCCAGATGCTCCTTGGATTTTAGTTGCAGCCACCTTGCATCACATACAATGCCCCCCAAGAGCCAGAAGCCACAATAAATACCTCCCCCTAAAATCCTGCTCCCTAATACCCATGTACAGTCCTATGTTAGGTACACGATGCGTTATTGCTGTTATTTGCAGGCTCTTTTGCCCGATTCTTTCCACTTACTTGCGGATACCCGCAGCCTCATCACCCTCATACTGTGGTGGATGTTCTTGCAGTTGTCGCCGTAGGTTTCTCCAGCATTGTTCCAAGATGTTCTTCATTGGCTCAAGTTCTATACGGTCCAGCTGTAAATGATGTGCTCATGTTAGGAACTACGATATTACTGACCTCAGCCCAAGCCATTGTGTTTATTATGCTATGTGGGTACAGTATGATTATAATAATATTTATTCATTTATATAGCAACATTAATTCCACAGCGCTTTACATACATTGGCATCACTGTCCCCATTGGGGCTCACAATCTAGAGGAAACCCATGTAAACAAAAAGAGAACACACAAACTCCTTGCAGATGGTGTCCTTGGTGGGATTTGAACCCAGGACCCCAGCGCTGCAAGACTGCAGTGCTAACCACTGAGCCACCCAGCTGCTCAGTGATTCAGTCACACTTCAGCAAAATTCAGGCCTTTCCCTTGTTCTGGCAATATGTTTAACGTGCAGAATGAGTTAGATGATACTAAAGCAATCGCAGAACTCTTCTCCTACAGAATCCAGTCTGTCTGTTTATTCAGCCTTAAAGAAGTTGTAAAAATATATGTTACTGTATCACCTATCTACATAGAAGCTAATAAGTTTCTGATAGAAAAGAATGTTGCTCGGACGTGCTCCGGTCCAATGCAGTAATAATTCCGCAAAAGCGCCGCCTCTCCACTCATGGTTTATGGTACTCCATTCAAATAGCAGACTCTAGAGCACCGATCTTGGGGGTTTCAGCAGTGGGATTCTGTATCACCCATACCAGCGACTCCGCAGTGTCCTGCCCGCCTCCCCCGGCAGGAACTTCGGTACTCTCAACTGCCCGGCTGTCCTGTGGTGGCTGCCCAGTCCATGCTGCTGTCTCCTAGGGCCTGCGCATGCCGCACAAGCCTCCTGGGAATGCCTGTAGGGTGCGTTCACGGACACACCCCTTTTCTTAAAAGGCCAGTATGCCCTGACCCGGAAGTGACCTCTCAGCTCAACTGAGAGGCTGCAGGTATTTAAGGCAGCTAACCCTTAAGGGAAGGGCCTGGGCAATGAGTTCCTAACGTTGCTACTTCTCAGGCTCCTTTGTGCTGTTGTCATTGTGCTGTATTCTGCTTCTGATTCGTATCTGTATTTCAGTGCATTACAAGTCCGCTGCTGCAACGATTCACGCTGGCTGGCTACCACGATATTCGCTGCTGCAAGTATCCACATTGACCATTGCTAACGCATCCTTCTATGATGGCCGAATCTACGACACTGGCTGCTGCTGCTATTCCTATCATCTGGGACTGTCCATGTTCGTACCCCTGGGCCCAGCTGTCACAGCTTCAGTCTTCCAGAGTGGCACCCGGTCTCACACTTGCAGCCCAACACCCTCACCATTAGACGCTCTGGGGAACACCAGGTGTGGTTCCATAGTCAAGCCCCTCTGGGTTTTCTGTATGCTGTGGTCTAATGGGTCTGCTAATCCTGGGCTCACTCTGTGAGAATAACAAATTCTCAGCGATCAGCAAAGCATAGGTGATTAATTTAAAATTATGGTGCAAGCCCTTGAAAGGGAACCAGTTTTGTCCCTTCTAAGCTGCAGCCACAACCACTAAGCTCTTATATACTGCATTCTAGAATACTGTATATAAGAGCCCAGACCGCTCTGTATAACAAAAAAAACCCAGCTTTATTATACACCCATGTGGGGCAGTCCAGTCTGATGTGCGTCGCTGCTCATGGGTCTGGCGCCTCCTCTCTTCTGCGACAACCCTCCTTTTGAGCCCCGTGTGCATGACGCATCCTATGTCATCCACACAGAGGCTTCCATTGTGGTCCTGTACAGGCACGCTTCTATCTGTCTTGCTGAGGGCAGATCAAAATATTGTTGTGCGCATGTGCGGGCGGTTTTTGAACTTTCCTCACACCTGCGCATTATACCATGTTTTTCCAAAAATAAGACACTGTCTTATACTTTTTTTACCCCAGAAAAAGCACTAGGGCTTATTCTTGGAGGAGGTCTTATTCTTGGAGAAACACAGTTTGGGGGGTAAGTTTACCCCCCAAAAAAGCAGACCCCCCCTTCCCAGGAGACTCATACTTATCAGACCCGGACATGTGCGTGGCTCCCAAGTCCTCCCTGTGATCTCCGGTGGGTGCTGCACGCCGTCCTCCCCTGCTTCTGGCTGACACGCACGCACACAGATCGCTGACACACTCACACATAGCAGATCACACAAAACACACACACAAAACACACACACATTCATCACATCCAGAGTTTAAGAATGCTTCCAGCTGCAGAGAATGATGGGAGGAAATCACGTGTGTCCACAGGTCCTTTAAGCTAGCATTGCGGCAGGTCCTTGCGCTCCCCTGCGCAGCCTCTCAGGATTCTGCCAGCGAGAAGAAATCGGTGTCGCTGAATGTGGGGAGTGTGTGCGAGCCGTTGTGTGTGTGATCTGATGTTTGTGTGTGTGATCTGATTGTGTGTGAGAAATCTGATGTGCGTGGGTGTGTGATCCACTGCAGGTCATCCTGCTCGGCGTCTGGTGGGTGTGGTTATGGGGTGTCCACTCTCTATAATGAAGTGTCCTGCAGTATCTAAATTTTTTAGCTGCACGGACACTTCATTATTGAACCGCGACTATGGCTTTTTTCGGGGGAGGGCTTATATTTAAGTCTTGCTCTGAAAATTCTGAAAATCCCTGCTAGGGCTTATTTTTGGGGGAGGTCTTATTTTTGGAAAAACAGGGTAGTACTTTGTATAAAAGGAAACATTTCAGGATAAAAATTAATAGTCCAAATAGAAGAGGTCCAGACACCAATTACTAATGAGAAATGACAGTGGTGCTGGTACCAGTTCATCATCTCAGTGGTTTCCAGCCTCCGTGTTCAGAGATGAAGCTTCCCAATGTCACTGTAACTCCAATATAGTAACTGCCATGAGTTACCGCATTCATATCCGCACCAATCAGACAAAGTTGCTGTCTTAAATATTAATGAGATACCATTGGGATATTAATTTTTCTTTTATTATACCATAGGTTCTTAGCATCTGTTGGCAATGTGTGGAAATCAGAGAGTAAATCAAATATTTCTGGGGGGTGTGGCCTGGACCTCATGTAGAGAGGAAGCAGCGTGGGTGATCTCCTGCCTGGATCCTGAATTATCCTGCACACCGGCCTTGCTGACAGGCACTACCGACCCTGGAGGGCTGCAACACAACTTATAACACCCAGGGAAGCGAGCACAGCCAGGATATTCCGACCCGCAGTAGCAATAAAAGGGACAGAGACGCGCAGGAGCGTGCCTCTGAAGAATCCAATATGGCGCCGCCGGCATCCACACCATCCCGAGCTGGAGCAGTGGGAGTAGCAAGCAGGTTGGAGCGGTTTGCCAGAGTGGCCCCTGGCACAGAGCCTACCTGCAACGAGGCACCCGATGGCAGCGCTGAACGGGCCCTGGAGCAGGGAGAAAACATACCCGACAGTGAGACTGAGTACCCTGGGCCCTGCATGTTCAGCAGCACAAGGTATGCAGACACACAGGCCTGTGCTGGCAGAGGGAGGAGGGGGAGATGTGGAGCAAACAACACCTGTTTTCACTGAGGCCATACTGAGAGACATTCTGGCAGCAATTAACTCTTGCAATACCACATTGGCCACTCTAAGCAGCCAGATGGGAACTGTCACCTCAGATATGGCCTGTATTAAACGTGAGCTGCAAGGGGTGACTGTCAGAATGGGGGAGTTGGAGGAAAGAGTGAGTACAACAGAGGATAAATTGCCCCCAATGTCACGAGAGCTGGGAAAGGCCACGCAAAATATCTCCACACTGCTAAACAAGGTGGATGATTTAGAAAATCGCTCCCGCAGAAGTAATTTGCGACTGGTGGGGGTCCCAGAGAGGATAGAGGGCAATGACCCACTGAATTTCTTTGAAAAATGGCTTAAAGACACCATGGGAAAAGACATACTGTCCCCTTTCTTCACCATTGAAAGGGCGCACAGGGTCCCTGCGCGTGCCCCACAGCCGGGAGCACCCCCACGTCCTATTCTGATTAAACTACTGCACTATAAAGATAGGGACACTATCCTGCGCAGAGCCAGAGATATCAAAGAACTTGCAATTGATGGGAGGAAGATATCAATATTTCCTGATTTCTCCATGGAAGTGCAACGTAAAAGAGTGCAATTTATTGAGATAAAAAAACGACTGCGCAACCTGCAAGTGCCATACTCCATGATGTACCCTGCTAAGCTGCGGATTGCTGCGAACGGAGAGACTCATTTTTTTGATACGGCTGGGGCGGCATTGTCTTGGCTGGATATCAATGAGAGATCCCTGAGGAGGAAGAATACCTGAGATTTCCCTTTCTGCCGCCAGGCGTTGTTTTTGTTTGGGACGCTATGCTGGTGAGCTCATTACAGTTAAATTCATCTAGGATCCAGGTTGGGAGACGGCCGGTTCATTGTGGACACCCGCTGCACTAGCGAGTTGTGGACCCCTCTCCCTGCATGGACTTGGGGCGTGTTTTTAGCCCTGATTCTCTCTATTTGGGAGAAATGTGTAAGATACACTTGATTTTGAGGGCAGGGGCACTGCGCACTGGTGTGCGGAGCCCTATCTCTCTCCTTGTTTTTCTTGTTTATTGTTGTATGATGCAATCTGTTTGGGAAGTGTGGTGTGCCTCAGTCGTGTCGCTCAACCTAATGTTTTTGAGAATCGGTGGAGAACGCCTCTCTCCTCCAGGTATGAAGTATCCGTCCGGATCATATCTTAGTCTACGCTTATGGCGACATCTTTAAATATTGTAGCGTGGAATGTTAGAGGGCTCGGAGATGCGAACAAAAGATGTGCTATATTTACTCACCTACAGAAACTTTTACCGGCTATTTTATGTCTCTCCGAGACCCACATGGTCAGGGATAATGTTCATTGGCTGAGGAAGGGATGGATCGCGCATGAATATCATTCCACATACTCGACCCATGCACGGGGTGTGAGTGTGTTGGTGCACAAATCCATCCCGTTCTCATGTACCAAATCAGTGATTGACCCGGGGGGCAGATTTGTATGTTTGCTTTGCACGCTGTATAGTATACAATTTATTCTGGTTGCGATATATATCCCTCCACCATATTCAGTCGAACCGGTAAAAAGGATATTGTCTATTTTAGATTCCCTTCCATCTGTGCCGACGCTTTTGATAGGGGATTTTAATAATTACTTACATCCCTATCTAGATAAATTACACTCGGGAAACATATCGGAGAACGCCGCCCCGACTTCATTTGCTAGAATGCTAACGGAGCTGGGTTTTGTAGATCTTTGGCGTGCCCAACACCCCACAACCAAACAATTCTCCTGTTACTCTAGCTCCCACCACACCATGTCACGGATAGACCTGGCTATTGGAAACGCACTTATGGCCTCATATACACAAAAGGTGGCCTACCTACCTAGAAGCGTATCTGATCACTCACCATTACATGTTACGCTTGCATGGGGAAACCCCGTCACTCTGCCCAGGCCTATCTGGAAACTTAATCCCTTCTGGATCCAGCTTATTGGGGGATCTTTACATGATAACATTCTAGAATACTTCCATGTTAATGAGTGCTCTGCACCGCCACACATAGTTTGGGACTCTATGAAAGCTGTGGTAAGGGGCATATATATTAGAGAAATATGCATACGCAAAAATCAAACCAAATGTTACACCCAGAGTCTGATTCAGGAGGTATCTGATGCGGAGGCTGCGGTGGTGCTCAACCCAACAGTAGAAACTAAAAACACTCTAGAGAAGGCACAGATGTCACTCAAAGAAAATCTCATGTCGGTGGCAGAAAATAAACGCTATTTCCTTAAACAAAATTATTTTATGGCAGGGGAGGGCGTGGGACACCTACTGGCCACAGTCATTAGAGCACAGGAAGGATCTTCTTATATAAATAGGTTAAAGACGGAATCAGGTGACTTTGTAACAGAAAGCGAGGATATAATAAGAGAAATAAAGAGGTATTATATGCGGCTATACACATCAGACTGTGACCTCACGGAGACTGAGATTGAGCAGTATTTGGATGCTCTCTCTCTTCCTTCACTGAGTGATGTAAACAGGGAATTGCTGGACCGGGACATCTCATTGGAAGAACTGGAGGAAGCGCTTGGCCAGACACAAAATGAAAAAGCTCCGGGAACGGATGGCCTGCCTGGAGAGTTTTATAAAGCATATGCACCCTTACTGCTACCCAAACTACTTAAGGTATTTGAAGAGGCTGAAAGGCAGAGGGTCCTCCCGCCCTCTATGAGGGAAGCCTTAATAGTCTTAATATTAAAACCTGGAAAAGATCCAGAGATCCCGGATTCGTATCGCCCAATCTCTCTCCTACAAACAGACATTAAATTGCTGGCCAAGGTGCTCGCCAATAGGATGTCCCGAGTCATCTCATCTATAGTGCAGAGTGATCAGACGGGCTTCATTCCATGCAGAGCCACATCTATGAATCTCAGGAAATTATATTTGGGAATTCAACATAGTTCTGAGGTACCGGGGGAAAGGGCAATTTTGTCATTAGACGCCGCTAAGGCGTTCGATAGCCTTGAATGGGAATATATGTGGGCTGTACTTCGGAAAATGGGCTTTGGACATAGATTCATAAATTGGGTAAAACTGCTATATGACTCACCGGTGGCAAAGGTTAGGGTTAATGGCAGGGTCTCCGAGTCTTTTCCTCTTGGAAGAGGTACTAGACAGGGGTGCCCGCTTTCACCCTTGCTATTCGCAACTGCAGTGGAGCCGTTGGCAGTGGCAATACGGAAATCCAGGGAGGTAGAGGGATTTCGGTGTGGAGCCGTGGAACAAAAGATATCATTATACGCAGACGATCTACTCTTATATTTAGACAGGGTACGTTCCTCGATTTTGCCGGCAATGAATATCATTCGGGAATTTGGACAGAGGTCTGGTCTACTAATCAACTGGTCCAAGTCGGCTTTAATGCCGTTGGACCCCCTTCCGGGGGACTTTTCGGACTTACAGATTCCAGTTCCTGTGGTCCGGGAGTTTAAATATCTGGGAGTAATTGTCAGCCCAATCCCGAAGGATTTCCAGGCCCTAAATCTGGAACCCCTGTTACAGCGATTCAGAGCAAAAGTGCATACCTGGTGCCGTTTGCCGCTATCAAATGTCGGCAGATCCAATTTAATTAAAATGGTAATGATGCCACAATTACTATACCTTATACATAATTCTCCAGTGTGGATATGTAGGGAATTTTTTGTAAAAATTAATACAATATTCCGGGAACTTATTTGGAAGAAAAAGCAAGCTAGGATTCGACTGGAAGTGCTACAGCGGGGAAAGGAGGAGGGAGGACTGGCGGTACCAAACCCATATATATACTATATAGCCTCCCAGATGCAACATCTGAGGGGTTGGGGCAAAGAAGGAGGGTATGATACCAGTGGTGATATAGTGAGAGAGGGATCAGTATGGAAGTACCCAGGTTGCCGGTTGGATGTGGGACAAAGACAGATAAATGGGGCACGATATCCCACACTGGCTATGATATTCCGGGTGTGGGACAGGGGTAAGTCTCTTTTGGGGATAAGCGGACCTACAGAGCTCTGGCCACTGTGGCAGAACCCCGACTTGCCAGAAATTAAAAAATTAGTAGGGTTCAGAGGATGGGAGGATAAAGGGATCCATTTAGTGTCACAAGTACTACAAAATAATACTCTTAAAAGCTTTGAACAATTGAGAACGGAGTTTCACCTTCCGCATGTCTTCTTTTATCAGTATTTGCAGCTGAGACACGCACTGGAAAGACAGGGGAGGACAAACCCGGTCACAGTGACACATAATCAAACATTACATAGGCTGCTTACATCTGAGTCCTCTAAGCAGGGCTGTATTTTGCCTTCATGCTGCCCTAGGCACTTTAAGTGGTCGCGCCCCTTAGTGACAACGTAAAACTGAGTTTTCGCACACGACATCTGTTTAAGGCAGATCTACTCTGTAAAACACTTTAAAAAGTATCAATAAGAAACGAACCCCCCCCCATGGGAATCACCACAGGCACATCAAAACATAGCATGAGTATAAAATATTCCCACCACACCGTCCCCACTTATATACTGTGACTGTGACACTGCCCCTAATAAACACCACACTGCCCTCCCTTATAAACTACTGTATATGCACCACACCTTCCTCGATTATGAAATATGATCTGTACATTGTGAGGAGGGAGCAGCATGATGTGAGGACAATGTCCCATGCATGCTGCCCCCTCCTCACAATGTCCCATGCATGCTGCCCCCTCCTCACAATGTCCCATGCATGCTGCCCCCTCCTCACAATGTCCCATGCATGCTGCTCCCTCGTCACAATGTCCCATGCATGCTGCTCCCTCCTCACAATGTCCCATGCTTGCTGCCCCCTCCTCACAATGTCCCATGCATGCTGCCCCCTCCTCACAATGTCCCATGAATGCTGCCCCCTCCTCACAATGTCCCATGAATGCTGCCCCCTCCTCACAATGTCCCATGAATGCTGCCCCCTCCTCACAATGTCCCATGCATGCTGCCCCCTCCTCACAATGTCCCATGCATGCTGCCCCCTCCTCACAATGTCCCATGCATGCTGCCCCCTCCTCACAATGTCCCATGCATGCTGCCCCCTCCTCACAATGTCCCATGCATGCTGCCCCCTCCTCACAATGTCCCATGCATGCTGCCCCCTCCTCACAATGTCCCATGCATGCTGCCCCCTCTTCACAATGTCCCATGCATGCTGCTCCCTCCTCACAATGTCCCATGCATGCTGCCCCTCCTCACAATGTCCCATGCATGCTGCTCCCTCCTCACAATGTCCCATGAATGCTGCTCCCTCCTCACAATGTCTCATGCATGCTGCCCCCTCCTCACAATGTCTCATGTATGCTGCTCCCGCCTCACAATGTCCCATGCATGCTGCTCCCTCCTCACAATGTCCCATGCATGCTGCTCCCTCCGCACAATGTCTCATGCTTGATGCTCCCTCCTCACAATGTCCCATGCATGCTGCTCCTTCCTCACAATGTCCCATGCATGCTGCTCCCTCCTCACAATGTCCCATGCATGCTGCCCCCTCCTCACAATGTCCCATGCATGCTGCTCCCTCCTCACAATGTCCCATGCATGCTGCTCCCTCGTCACAATGTCCCATGCATGCTGCTCCCTCCTCACAATGTCCCATGCTTGCTGCCCCCTCCTCACAATGTCCCATGCATGCTGCCCCCTCCTCACAATGTCCCATGAATGCTGCCCCCTCCTCACAATGTCCCATGAATGCTGCCCCCTCCTCACAATGTCCCATGCATGCTGCCCCCTCCTCACAATGTCCCATGCATGCTGCTCCCTCCTCACAATGTCCCTTGCATGCTGCCCCCTCCTCACAATGTCCCTTGCATGCTGCCCCCTCCTCACAATGTCCCATGCATGCTGCCCCCTCCTCACAATGTCCCATGCATGCTGCCCCCTCCTCACAATGTCCCATGCATGCTGCCCCCTCCTCACAATGTCCCATGCATGCTTCTCTCTCCTCACAATGTCCCATGCATGCTGCCCCCTCTTCACAATGTCCCATGCATGCTGCTCCCTCCTCACAATGTCCCATGCATGCTGCCCCTCCTCACAATGTCCCATGCATGCTGCTCCCTCCTCACAATGTCACATGAATGCTGCTCCCTCCTCACAATGTCTCATGCATGCTGCCCCCTCCTCACAATGTCTCATGTATGCTGCTCCCGCCTCACAATGTCCCATGCATGCTGCTCCCTCCTCACAATGTCCCATGCATGCTGCTCCCTCCGCACAATGTCTCATGCTTGATGCTCCCTCCTCACAATGTCCCATGCATGCTGCTCCTTCCTCACAATGTCCCATGCATGCTGCTCCCTCCTCACAATGTCTCATGCATGCTGCCCCCTCCTCAGTGTCCCATGCATGCTGCCCCCTTCTCACAATGTCCCATGCATGCTGCCCCCTCCTCACAATGTCTCATGCATGCTGCCCCCTCCTCAGTGTCCCATGCATGCTGCCCCCTTCTCACAATGTCCCATGCATGCTGTCCCTCTCCATGAGCTCCTAATGCTGCCTTCCTCTTTTCCATAATGAGACCTTCATGTTGCCCCACTCATGCTAAGACCACCACACTAACGCTTATGCTGAGACCCCCCCCACACACACTACCTCACTCTTGATATTGACTCCCCTACATTGCTCCACTCCATACTGATCCCACACATGCTGCCCCTTCTTCACAATGAGCTCCCAATGCTGCCCCCTCTTATTCTGAGTCCTTACACTCCCCCCACCCAATCGATTTTGTCATTGCACTATCCCTCATCCCTTGTCCTCTGTCTCTAGCATTAGCCCCTCTCTCCCACTCCCCCAACATCAGCCTCTCTCCCCCAGCATCAGCCTCTATCTTCCCTCAGCATCAGCCTCTCTTCCCCAGTCTCAGCCTTTGCCTCCCCCCAGCCTCAGCCTGCCCCAGTCTCCGCCTCAGCCTCCCTCCAGTCTCGGCCTCAGCCTCCCTCCAGTCTCAGCCTCAGCCCCCTCCAGTCTCAGCCTCAGCCCCCTCCAGTCTCAGCCTCAGCCCCCTCCAGTCTCAGCCTCAGCCTCCCTCCAGTCTCAGCCTCAGCCTCCCTCCAGTCTCAGCCTCCCTCCAGCCTCCCCCCAGTCTCTGCCTCTGCCTCCCTCCAGCCTCCCCCAGTCTCTGCCTCTGCCTCCCTCCAGCCTCCCCCCAGTCTCAGCCTCAGCCTCCCTCCAGTCTCAGCCTCCCTCCAGCCTCCCCCAGTCTCAGCCTCTGCCTCCCTCCAGCCTCCCCACAGTCTCAGCCTCTGCCTCCCTCCAGTCTCAGCCTCTGCCTCCCTCCAACCTCCCCCCAGTCTCAGCCTCTGCCTCCCTCCAGCCTCCCCCCAGTCTCTGCCTCCCTCCAGCCTCCCCCCAGTCTCTGCCTCTGCCTCCCTCCAGCCTCCCCCCAGTCTCTGCCTCTGCCTCCCTCCAGCCTCCCCCCAGTCTCTGCCTCCCTCCAGCCTCCCCCAGTCTCTTCCTCTGCCTCCCTCCAGCCTCCCCCCAGTCTCTGCCTCTGCCTCTCTCCAGCCTCCCCCCAGTCTCAGCCTCTGCCTCCCTCCAGCCTCCCCCCAGTCTCAGCCTCTGCCTCCCTCCAGCCTCCCCCAGTCTCTGCCTCCCTCCAGCCTCCCCCAGTCTCTGCCTCCCTCCAGCCTCCCCCCAGTCTCTGCCTCTGCCTCCATCCAGCCTCCCCCAGTCTCAGCCTCTGCCTCCCTCCAGCCTCCCCACAGTCTCAGCCTCTGCCTCCCTCCAGTCTCAGCCTCTGCCTCCCTCCAGCCTCCCCCTAGTCTCAGCCTCTGCCTCTCTCCAGTCTCAGCCTCTGCCTCCCTCCAGCCTCCCCCCAGTCTCAGCCACTGCCTCCCTCCAGTCTCAGCCTCTGCCTCCCTCCAGCCTCCCCCCAGTCTCAGCCTCTGCCTCCCTCCAGCCTCCCCCCAGTCTCAGCCTCTGCCTCCCTCCAGTATCTGCCTTTGCCGCCTCCCCCCCCCCCGCATGCGCAGATCTCCGGTCTGCATTAGAGACACTCCCACGCTCCTTATGAATCCACTTACCTGCTCCAGTGCCCGCCGCCATCTTCCTGGCTCACGTGAGTATCCTCTTCTGACACCGGCTTCCATCACGTCCTCCGCGGCGTCCTGCTGTGAGCTCTGCATGTGACGTCCACACAGCAGTGGACGCAGCACAGAGGAAGGAGCTGATTGGCGCGCGCCTGTGACCCCGGAAGTGCAGGCGCCGGCAGTTCCGGGGTCAATCAGCTTCCTGTGCTCGGCGGCCACAAAAAAAAAAAAAAAAAATGTAAAAAAAAAAAAAAAAAAAAAAAAAAAATTTTTTTTTTTTTTTTTTTTTTTTTGCTGCCAGAAGGTGCCGCCCCTCACAATCTGCCGCCCTAGGCACCGGACCACGGGTGCCTAATGGTAAATACGGCCCTGCCTCTAAGGGTCTTATTTTGGAACTATATAAAAAATTACTACCTGCCCATCTGGAAACACATCCATTGCTTGTTAAAAGCAAATGGGAACGAGACGTCGGTCCCCTGACGGAAGGCCAGTGGTCTGATATATTGGAACAAGTTCCTAAACTGGCGGTATCGGAGTGCCAAAAGCTGTCTCAAATATATCTCATCCACAGGGTATATAAAACTCCCAGTCTACTATTTAAGATGGGACTCAGACCAAACACACAGTGTGTTAGGTGTGGACAGGATGATGCCCATTTGATGCATGTTATGTGGGAGTGTGGACACATTGGTGATTTCTGGAACCAAACCCTGGGACTTATAGGTCAAATATATCATATCACAATACAACCGTCGCCCCGCCTGTGCCTGTTGAGCCTATGGGAAGGAGAAGTGGATCCGGATTCTCCAACAGCCCTGGGAATAGCACGTATCTTGTACCAAGCAAGAAAGCTACTTGCATATCACTGGTTAGACCCTCTACCACCAACATTACCAGAGCTCAAAAACAAATTAAATAACGTCATAAGATTGGAAAGGGGAGTTTATTTAAAAAGAAAAACATTGAAAAAGTTTTACAACATTTGGCGGCCATGGATGGAGTTGCCGGGCCTACCCTCTAGTGCACTGGTTCGGGATGCAATGCTGGACCGGTTACTGTTGTGCCTGCAGTGATGGCATGTGTGAGGAAGGGAATTAAAACTAGTTTTTTCTGTGGCGAAATGGACTTTGAATGAAGAGGTGAGAGAGGACTGGAATGGTTTCATGGATGACTGCGCGGAGAGGGAGGAGCAGGAGAGTATAGCAATATGATGTGGAGCGACACGGCTGATGGAGGAGGTGTTCCTGTTAGTCTGAGGCATTATTGCATAATTTAAGTTTTGTTTATTTGTAGAGCCACGAGGTTTGTAGGCTCAAGTTATATAATATAATTATGATTTGAGAACTCTATTATTATATTTACATATATGCAGAGAAAGAACCTGATTTATAAATCATATGTGTTTATCTGTTTATTGTTATCAGTTATATGAAAAGTGAAATACTCTCTGTATTGATCCCTAATGATTTAATAAAAAAAGATCTGATTTAAAAAAAAAAAATCAAATATTTCTATAAATCTACTCACTTTATTCTGCATCTCCACATTGATTGTCTCCATTAGTCGCTGCCAGTCTTGCTCCTTGGCGCTCATTTTGCCAAGCAGCTCCTGTATCATTCTGCTCAGATGTTCTGTGGTGGCATCAAAATGTGTGCGGCTCACTTTACTTTCTAGTGCATATGTGTCTGCCTTCTGCTCAACCATAGCAAGGAATAATCCACGTATTATAAAGGTGAAAGGTTAGAGATCATTAAATTGTGGTAGAAGAACAAAGGTAAATCATCAAACAACTGTGGCAGACATTAAAGCACCATTCCAGCATTTAGGGTTGTTTTTTTTCAGCGCTGGAGGTGCTTTAAGGCTAAGTCCCCTGCCCCTACTCTTCTACACATTTTCATCTTTTTTCAGTACCCTCTTGTGACTGTAACTTCTGACTGGTTGGAAGTCAGAAGATATGTCACAAGCTTTCAGTGCGATGAGTATGGAAGGGATTTTTTATAGATGTATATACATATATGGGAAACGGGTTTAAGCCGCGCTAAAGAAACAATATTTCCAAGGTATTAAATTTAGATCTCTTTTTTATTACAGTTCCAACGCGTTTCAGAGACATAAACCGTCTCCTTCTTCAGGGAAAAGAGAAAATGTACACACAGTATGCAGACCAGTTGGTTATATAGGAGTCCATTAAAAGCCACGTTGATCACAGTGACGTCAATGCTCTCATGGTAACAGAATGACTCATGAGCACGTGAAGACTGCAACGAAATTGTGTTAGCTTTTTTATATATTTTTTTTTTTTTTTAAAAAAAGCTAACACAATTTCGTTGCAGTCTTCACGTGCTCATGAGTCATTCTGTTACCATGAGAGCATTGACGTCACTGTGATCAACGTGGCTTTTAATGGACTCCTATATAACCAACTGGTCTGCATACTGTGTGTACATTTTCTCTTTTCCCTGAAGAAGGAGACGGTTTATGTCTCTGAAACGCGTTGGAACTGTAATAAAAAAGAGATCTAAATTTAATACCTTGGAAATATTGTTTCTTTAGCGCGGCTTAAACCCGTTTCCCATATATGTATATACATATATAAAAAATCCCTTCACCACGATCATTACGGGGCCGCTGCTTGGAACCACGCTGACACTCACATGCTTTACAAGGAGTTGTGACTGGCACAACCTCATCAGGTGAGTGTTTCATCTTTACTTTCTAAACGGTTATTGCCGGGTAAGACCCTATTTGCGCCTTTTGTTTCCTCATCTCTAGCAGTGCGATGAGTATGAGAGCCAGAAAGAGGATCTCATAGAGTTACATTGAGTTGTGACCTCCGGCGCGCTCCATGAAATACTGGAGCAGATGACAGGTAACAAACTGCCTGACACCAATGGGGGCATCAGTGAAAGCAGATGAAGATGGCGGAAGGAGAGTATAAGACAGGGGGCAGGGTACTTAAATTTAAAGCACCACTCCAGAAGTGAAATAAAAAAAAACAAACAAGATGGAGTGGTGATATAACTGACATATCAACAAAGAAGATAAGAAAATAATACCCCATAGAGATACAGTGACTACAACCTCACCATATCAATCTCCAGTCCAACGGGTTCTTTGTCTAATTTGCTCTTGTCCAGGTTTGCCACTGTCTGGTAAAGGACCTGTAGGGAATGTGATCAATACAGTAATGTAGTGCAAATGGAGATTCAAGTAAAGCCCATGACCATAGCAATTTTTTTTCTTTTAAGTTTAATACTCATTTACATTGTTTCAATACAAACCAATCATAGACAAACTGTTTTGTTTTTTGGTGGGGGGGGGCAAGGTGGGTAAATGTATGTCACACGGAGATTTCCACAAACTTTGCCGACGTCAGTTAATCTCTGCTAGTTTGCTTGTTAGTCTCCTTTGATCACATGTTGTGGGGAAGCCAATCACATCTGCTCCCCTCCTATTTATGCTGTCTGAATCCTTCCACCTACAGTGCCTTGCAAAAGTATTAGGCCTTCTTGAATTTTTCAACCTTTTCCCACATTTCAAGCTTCAAACATAAAGATAAAAAATTAAAATTTTATGGTGAAGAATCAACAACAAGAGGGACACAATTGTGAAGTTGAACAAAATGTATTGCTTAGTTTTAACTTTTATAAAAAATAATAAACTGAAAATTGGGGTGTGCAATATTATTCGGTCCCTTTAAGTTAATACTTTGTAGTGCCACCTTTTGCTGCGATTACAGCTGCAAGTCGCTTGGGGTATGTCTCTATCAGTTTTTGCACATCGAGAGACTAAAATTCTTGCCCATTCTTCCTTTGCAAATAGCTCGAGCTCAGTGAGGTTGGATGGAGAGTGTTTGTGAACAGCAGTTTTCAGCTCTTTCCACAGATTCTCGATTGGATTCAGGTCTGGACTTTGACTTGGCCATTCTAACACCTGGTTACGTTTATTTGTGAACCATTCCATTGTAGATTTTGCTTTATGTTTGGGATCATTGTCTTGTTGAAAGACAAATCTCCGTCCCAGTCTCAGGTCTTTTGCAGACTCCAACAGGTTTTCTTCAAGAATGGTCCTGTATTTGGCTCCATCCATCTTCCCATCAATTTTAACCATCTTCCCTATCCCTGCTGAAGAAAAGCAGGCCCAAACCATGATGCTGTCACCACCATGTTTGACAGTAGGGATGGTGTGTTCAGGGTGATGAGCTGTGTTGCTTTTACGCCAAACATATCGTTTGGCATTGTGCCCAAAGAGTTTGATTTTGGCTTCATCTGACCAGAGCACCTTCTTCCACGTTTGGTGTGTCTCCCAGGTGGCTTGTGGCAAACGTTAAACAACACTTTTTATGGATATCTTTGAGAAATGGCTTTGTTCTTGCCATTCTTCCATAAAGGCCAGATTTGTGCAGTGTACGACTGATTGTTGTCCTATGGACAGACTCTCCCTCCTCAGCTGTAGATCTTTGCAGTTCATCCAGAGTGATCATGGGCCTCTTGGCTGCAGCTCTGATCAGTCTTCTCCTTGTTTGAGATGAAATTTTTGAGGGATGGCCAGGTCTTGGTAGATTTGCAGTGGTATGATACTCCTTGCATTTCAATATGATCACTTGCACAGTGCTTCTTGGGATGTTTTAAATTGTGGAAATCTTTTTGTAACCAAATCCGGCTTTAAACGTCTCCACAACAGTATCACGGACCTGCCTGTTGTGTTCCTTGGTCTTCATGATGCTTTCTGCGCTTTAAACAGAACATTGAGACTATCACAGAGCAGGTGCATTTATACGGAGACTTGATTACACACAGGTGGATTATATTTATCATCATCAATCATTTAGGACAACATTGGATCATTCAGAGATCCTCAATGAACTTCTGGAGTGAGTTTGCTGCACTGAAAGTAAAGGGGACGAATAATATTGCACGCACCAATTTTCAGTTTATTATTTTTTACAAAAGTTTAAAATAAGTAATACATTTTGTTCAACTTCACAAATGTGTCCCACTTGTTGTTGATTCTTCACCATAAAATTTAAATTATTTATCTTTATGTTTGAAGCCTGAAATGTGGGAAAAAGTTGAAAAATTCAAGGGGGCCGAGTACTTTCGCAAGGCACTGTATGTCAGCTATAGTTTATCTTAGTTGGTCTGCTGAGGTGTGGTGTTCCATAATATCTGGTGGAAGTAGTCCTTATTGCTTTGTGCAGTCGTGAAGTTTACCCCTGTTGTCTTTTGTAGCTACCTTCCTTCTCTTGTTTTCCTCCTGAATCTCTTATTGTCTAATCCCCATATGTGTGCAGTGTCTGAGGTTTGGTTTTCTCTTGTCCGTCTTAATCTGTGGTTTAAATCACACTCCTGCCCCTCCTTTCCTCATGGGGGGATATCAGATGAGGTCTGGTCAGGAGCAGGGCCAGGAAGGGGACTCAGGTGTCTCCACCATTAGGAGTATTCCTGAGGCTAGGGATAGCATAGAGCCCCCTAGCGTGAGGGACAGCCTAGGGGCCCTTATCCCTCGTTATCCAACAGTCACATTATGATGGTATGTAACAGTTGTTTGTCTGTGATTGGTTTGTATTGAATCCACTTTAAATTATGGATATGTATCATTAGCAATTAACCAATATAAAGTAAAATAATGATTTAATTAATTTGCATGACTGGAATTTGTTGGCATTGCCTCTGTAACAGGGAAGGCTATTCTGGTCCTACGTAGCTGTGTTTTTCTAATATCCATATTATGTATTGCTGAAAAGAGCAATTTTGGTACTGGGTAGCTGGGAAATAGAAAATTACTGACAACCTTTAATACAATGTAGAAAATGGCTACAAGGTTTGGTTTGGAATGGAAGGACAATTAGGCAGCCCAGTGGTTCTCACATCAATGTGCTGCTGGTTCTTCTCATGGTCCTGAAGTAAAGACCCTGTGGTTCTGTCCAGCCGCTCACACTCCTCCTGCAGCTGCTTCATGGTTTTCTGGATGTGAGCAAACAGCTTTCCATCCTAAAAGAGGAGCATAACAGTCAGAACCATTGTCAGAAACCGATAAACACCAGGAAAAGGATATGGTTGGGCTACATGAGAAATATCCCAAATTACACAATAAATACCACTTTTTCTTGCTCATTTATAAAAGTAAGTGAAAGGAGCAACAAGCAATTTCTCTCTAAAATGTAAATGGAAAAAAAAACAAAAAACCCATAAAATTCATTTCACTTGGAGTGCAAACATTTGTGGATTTTACAGCGAGATTTGGTGCCTACCTACCGTTATACTGACTACCATGATTGTTACTTACTGAATATCTTGGTTTATACTTAGAGGCTATGGATATTTTTTACATGAAAAATAATAATTTTTACAAATATGTAAGTAATTACCTTTAATTAATTTAATTGGACTAAGTTTTATAGTCTGCAATCATCATTCCTTTATTCGTTTTCACACCTCTGATAAGCAGTTTAAAGCCTGATCCATTTCAGATTTTCATCTTCAGCGAGTGTCTCTCCCAGTAATACAGGCTGGATTTCAGCAGTGTGTATCCTGTATTCTTCAGCACAACTTCTATCCTGCAGTTATTTCATCTTTACCTGTTTTCCTCCTCATATTTAGGTTGTTCTCTGCCTTTCTTCAAACAGTACATATTTTCTTACTTTTCCACTGGAAATCCGTATGTACGCCCAGTGACAGATGACAGTACAACACCATTATATTTCAAGCTACTGCATTGGTTCTTTATGTTTTTCACTAACTTTAACAACCTGTCACGGGTGACTGACAGTAATGTCATCTCTGGCCATAGAGCGTCACAGTGTTTGGCTGCGCAGACTGGTGCCTGACTTTCCATTGTTACTGCTGTCAGTATTCATTGGTATCGGAAGCTTTCCTGCTGGATTTATCTCTCCCCCTTTTGGACACACCAGGAGCTCACACTCCACCCAGCTGCTGATCATCAGCATTAACTTGTTGCTTAAATACCCCTTCTTTCCTTGGACTGGTGCAGGTGATATTTTCAGTTCATTTAAACTTGTACTCCTCTGTGGTATCATTGCCAAAAACTTTGCTGAACTTCTACTTGTGTCATCTGCAGATAAGTAGTTCATGCATTTCCCACATGTGTTTTCTCCTTGTGTAGTCTATAGTGCCTAGTGGAGTTGACGAAGAGCTCATCCCATCCTTTCCCTATTTAAGAACCAGAATTAGGAATACCTAGGGTCAGGTATTCGGCTCGGCGCATAGGTGTGGAACCTATCTAGGGTGTTGAGGGACTCCAGGGACCAGTGGTAGGTTTGGTCAGGTGTCACCATCTTCTCTTTCCCAACACACAGGGTTTCCCTTCCTTTCCGCTTTCGCTTGGTACTTCCCCATAACCTCAAGAAAAACCTTTACATGAATGTGGAACTAACCTTCCACCTATGTCCATAGGGACAGAGTCTGCAGAAGATATCTGGGTTATGGGTATATCTATCTATAGAAGATGAGTACACAAATGTTGCACAATTTCTGCAATCCGCTAACCTGGTCTTGCAGGTATAGTGCTTTATCACCCACTGACTGCTCCATGATGGTTTCCTCCAGCTTCTGAATTTTACTCAGTTCCTTTAATTTATTTTCAATTTCTTGGATAGTAGTACTTAGGAAAAAGAAGAGACATTCAGAGGAAACAATTGTAGATCACTTATTCTGATGTTTCTCTCCTTTTCTTCATTATGAAGCAGTCTGCTCACTTACCGAAGGCTAGTGTCCTCCAGTGTCTGGTCTGAAGTTCTTGTCTGGTCATTTCTTCTCTGTAGTTGGTCCAGCTAACAATAAAAGATGATTAGTAGCATACTGCTCCATGGCAGAAAGAGAAATGTAAGTCATATTGAAAACAGGATGAATTAAAGGGGTGGTTCACCCATATTTTTTATTGTCTAGATCGATATTATATTGAGAAACAATGTTTCTCTCAAATACCTTCTGTTGTCAATAGTGCCTGTGAGAGGCGCTATTGCAGACCGCTGCTCCCCGTCCAGTGACGTACCCGTCCAATGCTGCCTCGTCACATCCGTGCAGCCGGCTGCATTCTGAGCCCATCTGCTCCCTGCTCCCCCCTCCCTCCTAGCACGTCTCTTGCTTGCAGCGTTCTGCGAGGAGGGAGGAGGGAGGGGGGAGCAGGAGACGCGCCGTGCTGTGCGAGGAGGGAGGAGGGAGGGGGGAGCAGGAGACGCGCCGTGCTGTGCGAGGAGGGAGGAGGGAGGGGGGGGAGCAGGAGACGCGCCGTGCTGTGCGAGGAGGGAGGAGGGAGGGGGGGGAGCAGGAGACGCGCCGTGCTGTGCGAGGAGGGAGGAGGGAGGGGGCAGCAGGAGACGCGCCGTGCTGTGCGAGGAGGGAGGAGGGAGGGGGGAGCAGGAGACGCGCCGTGCTAGGAGGGAGGAGGAGGAGGAGGGAGCAGATGGGCTGTGACAGCAGTGAAACACCGCTCACAGCTCAGAATCTGGAAGACTGTAGCCGGCTGCATGGATGTGACGTGGCAGCATTGGACGGGTACGTCACTGGACGGGGAGCAGCGGTCTGCAATAGCGCCTCTCACAGGCACTATTGACAACAGAAGGTATTTGAGAGAAACATTGTTTCTCAATATAATATCGATCTGGACAATAAAAAATATGGGTGAACCACCCCTTTAAGGGTGTGCAAAGACAAATAAGGATTTTGAAGCTCCAGCAGGCTCTTACACTGATTTTGGGGAGACCATCTGGCCACCTAATAGGTATTGTAGTGACCCAACTTTTGCCCAAAACAGATGACAGGAATAGAAGGATCAAAGCTGTTAGGATTCATGATTCTCAATTATATTCCTAAGGAAATAAGTTGCTGCCTGTGATGTATGGTGGGGGCTTACCTGAAACCCCATGTTAAGTACCCCATGTTGAGTACACAGAAGCCAAGCGTGCATAGGTATAGGGGAGTCAGGAAGAATAGCAGTTTTCAGAGCATGCATTTGCTTAACAGTCATCTTAAATTCTGCACGTCAGATGTCCATCCATTATACAGTAACATGACAATACCAACACCATCCATGTGAGTAGTTGTCATGCTAGGTATGGGGAATTACTAACCGAACAGCGAAAGGGAAAAGAAGGGAAACCCTGTGTCTAAAGAAAGGGAAGATGGTGACCACTGACCAAACCTACTGCTGGTCCCTTGGGTCCCTCACAACCCTAGATAGGATACCTTGGGGTCAGGTATCTGGCTCGGCGCATAGGTGCAGAACCTAAGTGCTGGGCCCTAAGTAGGGAACAGATGAGATGAGCTTTGTTAACCCCACTAAACACTCTAGATGATACAAGGAGGACACACAGGGGGGGAAATGCATGAACTACTTATCTACAGATGACACAGGTAGAAGTTCAGCAAGGTTTTCAGCAACTACACCACAAAAGAGTACAAGCCACCTGCTTGCAACCAAGGCTTGTATGAACTGAGGAAGGGGAATCTAAGCACCAAGAGAATGCTGATGATCAGCAGCTGGGTGGAAGGTGAGTTCCTGCTGGTTTCAAAGGGGAGAGATGAATCCAGCAGGAAAGCTACATATACCAATGAATACTAACAGCAGAAACAATGGAAAGTCAGGGAGCATTTTGTACAGCAAACCCCTGTGACCTTCTATGGCCAGAAACCACAAGACTGTCTGGCACCCATGACAATAGCATCCAGACATTTAGTATGTGGGTTCAGTGATCACTGTCCAGGAGCTTACACTATGAAGGCTTTTATATGCTTTCATTAGACGCAGACACTTAATTCATAAATTCTTTATAGCATTGTGCTCTATAATTTCAACAATGTAACAGATTGCATGATAGCACTGAGAGGAGACTACAAAACACCCATGTCCGGCTTTTCTCAATGCCTGCCACTAGAGTTACTGGACATATGGAGAAACAAAGCAAAAACTCCGAGACTCAATTCACCCCTTGTTTTCCCACTAACAAAGTAAATTGCAACATTGTTTCCTACAAAGAAACAAACTCCAATATTAATTTTACATGCCTATTTGTCATGCTTGAGCATACCAATGCTCATCATGCAGCGCAACACAAGGGTGACAACGGGGATGGTATAGAAGGAAGGCCCTGGCGATAGGGAAAGGGGAGAGAAGACACCTTCTGCAACTCAACCGAGTCTGTACCCTAAGCTCCCTGACGTCCCTATATGGGTCCTTTCTCCCCCCCCCGTCACAGTCATGTGCCTATGCCCTCACTTGCTATAAACTTACCCTGTCTAGTGAGAAGGATGGCGAGAGCACTAGTCTCACCACTGAAATAATCCAACATAAAAACGGTAAGGGAGACAGAAAGAAGGAAAAAGACATAAAGAGGAAAACTCCAAGTTTCTTCAATGTAGCAAAACACTGCAGCTGAAGTAGTCACGACTCCTCAGCTTCTTCTATAGACGGGCTCCTTCTAAAGTGGTCATCAATAGAATGAGAATCTATAACCAGCATTAGATGATAAAACATGTGAGTTATTATAGCGAAGGTGAGTGGTCACAAAAGAGATGCACCTTAGATTAAGGCTACAAAGAACAGCCGGACAGGACAGAGTCCTTAACGCCTGCAGCACTAAAAGAAAGTAGATACATTCAAATACCAGTTGTAGATCTGCGGACAATAAGGCGTTGTGAGCTTCTGATCCCAGACTCGCCAGAGGTCTCACCATATACACTCATGACACTATCATAGAATAACTAGAATATCATTTGGAATAATTATAGTAAAATTAAAAGTTCTAAAATTAAAAATATCACTTCGTAAATCATTGCAGATCATACAGTTATCCTCTAAAACACCGGGAATGTTAGGCATCTAACACAACCATAACTCCAACAAACCCATTGCCACCCAAGAGCACCATAGAGGTTACTGGTAAACCCTTACCTGATACATGAGTGTAAAGCCCCTGCAACTGGGTCGTTACAGGGTATTAAATGTTACCTCATTTTTTCCCGCACAGGAGAAGTGAAGTCCACACACACACTCACATCACACTGGCACGAAGGAGTTAATAGCTTTTGTAGCATGTAGTTTTGAGCCTCATGACTCATCCTGTCTCCTTAATGAGCAGGTGGCTGCACACAGGCAGGTTTCCATGACAACCCAAGGGGAGGGGGGCCTGAATAGGAGTTAGTTTAGTGCAGAACACACAGAAAGTTTAGCAGAACATCAGAGGCTGCAGGAGAGTGCAGACCTCCACAGAACAGCTCTTGCTGAGGAGATGCTACGAGACCAGGGCTGATAACATCTGAGGAAGGGAATGGAGCTGAGGACTGGGGATCTTTGGAGAGTGTTGTACCCGGTGGCGGTTGGTTTTTACGCTACCGGGCAAGAGAGAGACAGAGAGGCGGCGAGTTCCCAAGATGCTCTATGCCACAAGGACGGCACTAACGCACCGAATGAGAGGGAACCCCAGATCACCTCACCGGACCCCTTCCTCCTACCTGCCCGGGACCGACCAGAGGCTACAGGCGGCGAGGACCAGCATCCGGGTGCGATGTGGAACGGACTTTAAAATAAAGAGAAACTGGAACCCGCACTCTGTGACTGGTGTGAGTAATGCCACCGCCCTGCGCCCTCGGTGTCCCTGAGGACTGTTGCCCTGGGTCTCCTTAACCTCCCGGGGCTCCCCCACTCCACCCGTGGGGAGCGATTCCATCTTGCTGCCTGTAACACCTGCCCCGGAGAGAGACTGTGCAGCGGCGGCTGAACACCTGGCCGCATACCACGGGTGGTGCTGCTTGCATCCCCCATCCCCGCCCCATACTGTTTCCTGAGCGGTGGCAGAGGAGGCCGAGACCTCAGTGGCCGCTGTGAACAATGGCGTGCTCCCCAGGAACCCAGTCACCCTCCTTCCTTCCTCCCTTGTCACACCAGACTGACTGTTGGACTTTTCCCTTTTATTGAAACCCGCCAGAGTGACGGAAGCCAGGTCGGGCCAATCACAGCCTGACCCCGAATACCACCGGCCCGGTGGCCGTGCGAGCCCTGCAAGCCCCGGCGCGTGCGTTTCATGAGCACCATCAAATATGTGCCCTGTCTTAAAAAACGTGCTTTTGGCCTTGCATCTGTATAGCCACCAACTGACCTGACATAAAAGGGCCCTGTCTTACCTTATCAGCATCTGCTTTGAGGTCCTGCATTTCTCCATTCAGGTTGCTGAGCTTCTCCTGCAGGTCCTGCAGAGTCATAGCAAGCTCATCTAGAAGAGGGAAACATCATGTTATGTATACGGTTACAGAGCCAAGGGTGACTCAAACTTCTAACGGAAAACTGTTTCACAATCGGGTGATGCACAACAGCCACAAAACAGCTTCTTTATTGCTCGCATGACTTGGGTTCTATTCTAGCAGACTCTGGTCATTGAAAAGGCGGACTATTTATCAAGAGGGTTTCTCAATAAGTAATTAGAAACCCTTATATTAGCTGGGTGTCCATTTACAAGACGTGGCAGCACAGGAATATAGAATCAGGGTATATTTAACTGTTGCGGTTAAAAAAAAATGGGCATTTTTACCAATCTTAAATGTGCTTTTTCCAGGCAATAAACATTTCATGTCTCAAGTGTAAAACTACAACCACAGAAAAAATACATGTGTATTTTTTTATTTTTTCTATTGATTTTACTGTAAATGTGGTAAAAATAGCAAAAGCAGTAAGTCCACATTAAAGAAAAGGCCTGTATTCACCTGTGGAGCAGTAATGTGGCAGAGACTTTTCACAGAGGGCTCAATGGCTGTGGAGGGTGAGCCCTGCAAAACGGGAAAGTCTACAACAGACCTGGGCAAAGTGCGGCCCACATGCAACCATATGGCTGTTCCGGTGCCATCTGCAAACCGGGACAGCCAAAGGGTAGGATACAGTGGCGTTCCGCACCACACAGCCGAGGCCGGCCCAGTGTCTCACTTTCACTAGTATCTGCAAGATCGGGTGCACATACAGGTGAACACCGTGATGGAACAGGGAACCTTCAGCTCCGTATTCCATCTTGGAGCCTGTGCGTGTGACAGTGAAGCAGGCCGCAAATACGTCACTACATGTCAGCTGTGCCTCAGTACATAGTGCAGACCAGAGCAAAGGGGAATGGGATTAGGTGAGTAGCTTTTATTTATTTATTTTACAATTCACATTACATTGTGGAGACCCCATACTGTGCACTAAGGGCCTGTGTGAGGACATCATACAGTGTGGCTGACTTTGTGAGTACTTCATTCTGTGTGAGCAGACAACATACGGTACTATGTAAGGTAATCATACTTGTCACGCACTTGGGTGCAGACCCACTGCGCCACAGGACCGGGCCGGGCTCACCCTGATGGGGTGTAACGAAGCAGCTACCAGGTTCTTCACTAGAGCCTCTGATGATGAGGATAGGCTTGCCGCTGCAGATAGCCGCCAGGTGCCGCTCCAGTGGTGTCCCCGGTACAATAGCAGCTGATACTAAAGGGTAAAGGACGCTGGTATGGATTCAGGAGGCAGGCAGAGCAGAACCACAGACTGGAGAGGAGTCGGTTACTGGTACCGACAGTAGGCTAGGTAGGTTCTAGTTCTGGATCAAGAACAGAACTGGTTTGGGTACAGGTGTAGGCACAGGGACGACATGGAGCGGGATAAGCCATAGGACACAAACACTAGTACTAGGCACCGACACAGGAAGGACGGCAGGGAAGTGGAAACGGCCATAGGACACAAACAATGGATACTGGTACTGGGCACCGGCACAGGACATGGGTAGAGGATACAGGACAGGATACAAGAACAGGTAAAAGAACAGTAGTACATGGTCAGGAACCTTGTGGCAATGGCACCTCTCTAAGGGGGAGGGTGCCCTAAATACATAATGACTCCCAGCGATAGGCTGGAGGCATGACCTAATTGAGTACGCTGCCCTTTAAAGAGGCAGACTAAAACAAGAGCGCCCTAAGGGCGCTCCCAAAGCAGGCGGCGTGTACAGGAGACCAACCGAAGAGGCGACGATAAAAGATGAAGACAAGAAGAATAATACAGTGGGCAGGGGATTTACATTTAAATCACCACTCCAGCGGTGCAATGAAAAAACAAACAAATGCTGGAGTGGTGCTTTAGACGTCTTCTCCGATCTCAACAAGATTTCATATAACCCATAATAAAAATGATGCAGTGTTGCAAACTTTTACCTCATTGTCTAGACATCCTCCTGCTAATGTCCTGATCAGGGTTTAGAATAAGTTACTACACGAGGTCGATCATATAATGCAGTCTCAGGCGCCACATGTTTATAGGCTCTATAACCCATTCTCAGGGTGATTCAATGCATGTCTTGTGAATGGTATTTGGGTTCTTAAACTTATGTTGGACTCACTTCTGCCTATGACAGACTTCTAGTAGACATAAGGTGGCTCCAGAAATGTGCCTGAGAAGCATTACCTGTATTTTTCTGTATAAGTCCCAGTTCACTACGGTCCGCCTTGTCTCTCTCCAGTGCGTCCACTCTTGAATGAAGCATTGTATAGTCCTGGGATGTGGCTCTAGGTGACCCAGGGACAGCAGTACTATTCATGCTGATCACCGTATGGTTATTCCCAGTAATGTGAGGTGTAGAGACCGCAGGGTCAGCATGGGTTAGGTCTCTCTCATGCTGCTGACCTGAGTCTTCAGCATGGCTGGACCCTTGAGTCAGAGTCATTTGGGAAGTGGTCAACATGGGTCCATCTTGTGATAATTCACTACCTTGTATAGGTTTATATATGCCACTGTTGTCATCGTCACTTATCTGTGAAGTAAATAAAGCCAGAAGAAAGAATGTCATGTTTGAACAACTACTAACTACATCTTTAATACCTCTACAGATTTAATTTCAGAGTTAAAGGGATTTTATAAATTTATTAAATTGTTTTAATTAGTTAGATAGCAGTAAAATAAGTAAGTTTGCAACTAACTTGCTTTTTCCATCTGTGGTCATTCTACTCAAATGACAGCCTTCCAGATCAAGGCTGAGAGTGCACAATAGTATCATAGTTTTTAAGGTTGAAGGGAGACTCTAAGTCCATCTAGTTCAACCCATAGCCTAACATGTTGATCCAGAGGAAGGCAAAAAAAACCCCAATGTGGCAAACAAGTTCCAATGGGGAAAAAATTTCCTTCCTGACTCCACATCCGGCAATCAGACTAGTTCCCTGGATCAATACCCTGTCATAAAATCTAATATACATAACTGGTAATTTTAAATTTTTCAAGAAAGGCATCCAGGCTATGCTTAAATGTTAGTAGTGAATCACTCATTACAACATCATGCGGCAGAGAGTTCCATAGTCTCACTGCTCGTTCAGTAAAGAATCCTCGTCTGTGATTATGATTAAACCTTCTTTCCTCAAGACGTAGCGGATGCCCCCGTGTTCCAGTCGCAGGCCTAGGTGTAAAAAGATCTTTGGAAAGGTCTCTGTACTGTCCCCTCATATTTATACATTGTGATTAGATCCCCCCTAAGCCTTCGTTTTTCCAGACTAAATAACCCCAAGTTTAATAACCTGTCTTGGTATTGCAGCCCACCCATTCCTCTAATAATCTTGGTCGCTCTTCTCTGCACCCTCTCCAGTTCAGCTATGTCCTTCTTATATATCGGTGACCAGAATTGTACACAGTATTCTAAGTGCGGTCGCACTAGTGACTTGTACACAGGTAGAACTATATTTTTTTCATGAACACTTATACCTCTTTTAATACATCCCATTATTTTATTAGCCCTGGCAGCAGCTGCCTGACACTGTCCACTAAAGTGAAGTTTACCATCCCCCCATACACCCAAGTCTTTTTCTGTGTCTGTTTTACCCAGTGTTCTACAATTAAGTACATAATCATAAATGTTATTTCCTCTACCCAAGTGCATGACCTTACATTTATCTACATTAAACTTCAATTGCCACTTCTCAGCCCAATCCTCCAATTTACATAAATCTCCCTGTAATATAAAATTATCCTCCTCTGTATTGATTACCCTGCAGAGTTTAGTATCATCTGCAAATATTGAAATTCTACTCCGCATGCCCCCAACAAGGTCATTTATAAATATGTTGAAAAGAAGCGGACCCAATACTGACCCCTGTGGTACCCCACTATGAACTGAGACCCAGTCCGAGTACGTACCATTAATAACCACCCTTTGTTTCCTATCACTGAGCCAGTTTTTAACCCAGTTACACATATTTTCCCCTATCCCCATTATTCTCATTTTATGTACCAACCTTTTGTGTGGCACCGTATCAAAAGCTTTTGAAAAGTCCATATACACAACATCCACTGCATTTCCCTGGTCCAGGCTTGAACTTACCTCTTCATAGAAGCTGATCAAATTAGTTTGACAGGATCGATCCCTCATAAACCCATGTTGATACTCTGTCATAAGGTTATTTTTCTTGAGATACTCCAGTATACCATCTCTCAAGAAACCCTCAAGGATTTTACCAACCATAGAGGTTAAACTTACCGGCCTATAATTTCCCGGCTCAGTTTTTGTCCCCTTTTTGAATATTGGCACCACATTTGCTATGCGCCAGTCCTGCGGTACCGACCCTGTTATTAAGGAATCTGAGAAGATTAAAAATAATGGTCTATCTATCACAGAACTCAATTCCTGTAGTACTCTGGGGTGTATGCCATCCGGGCCCGGAGATTTGTCAACCTTAGTGATTTCGAGGCGGCGGCGTACTTCCTGCTGGGTTAAGCAGGTAATATTCAAGGGTGAATTTATGGTATCACTGGTCATGTCATCTGCCATGGCATTTTCTTGTATAAAAACCGTAGAAAAAAAGTCATTCAGCAGGTTGGCTTTACCCTCATCCCCTTCCACCATTTCACCAAGACTATTTTTAAGGGGGCCAACACTATCGCTTTTCAGTTTTTTACTGTTTATGTAGTTAAAGAATATTTTAGGATTATTTTTACTTTCTCTCGCAATGAGTCTCTCTGTCTCAAACTTAGCTAACTTAATTTGCTCTTTACATATTTTATTTAATTTTCTATAATTATATAATGCCTCATCACTACCTACCCTCTTTAATTCTTTTAAGGCTTTCTGTTTTTCTTTTATTGCTTCCCTTACAGCTCTATTTAGCCATAGGGGTTTCCTCCTATTTCTAGCATGTTTGTTCCCATAGGGTATATTTTCTGCACAAGCCCTATTCAGGATGCTCATAAAAGTCTCCCATTTGCTTTGTGTACTTTTATTACTTAGTACATCATCCCAGTTTATTGCACTAAGATCATCTCTCAACCGTTTAAAATTTGCTTTCCTGAAGTTTAGTGTCCTTGTAGCCCCTCTACTAGACATCTTACTAAAGAATACATGAAAACTTATTATTTTGTGATCACTATTCCCCAAGTAACCCCCAACTTGTATATTTGATATGCGGTCTGGCCTATTGGTTAGTACAAGGTCTAGTAGTGCTCCCCCTCTTGTGGGGTCCTGTACCATTTGTGAAAGGTAATTATCTTTCATTGTTATCAAAAATCTATTTCCTTTGCTGGAACTGCAAGTTTCTGTTCCCCAATTTATATCAGGATAGTTAAAGTCCCCCATAATAATTACCTCTCCGAGACTCGCTGCTTTATCAATTTGCTTTATGAGGAGATTCTCTACCTCTTCCATAATATTCGGCGTCTTATAACACACCCCTATCAGTATTTTATTATTCATTCTCCCCCCCCTTATCTCCACCCATAGGGACTCTACATTCTCAGTACCCTCACATATGTTGTCACGCAGGATGGGTTTTAAGGCTGATTTTACATATAGACACACACCTCCCCCTCGCTTATTTGTACGGTCATTCCTGAATAGGCTATAACCCTGTAAATTAACAGCCCAGTCATAGCTCTCATCCAGCCATGTCTCTGATATCCCCACTATATCATAATTTTCTTCCAACAATATTAATTCTAATTCCTCCACCTTATTTGTGAGGCTTCGAGCATTAGTGTACATGCACGTTACGTATGACTCTGTACCTGTATTCCTGCTTACTGTATTAACTGTCCTAACCCTTCCCCCCGTACCACCCCCAATTTCATTACTTGTGCCCTTGTCACTATCTGCACTACATTCCCCTTCTATAAAGTGAATACCCTCGCCCCCCATTCCTAGTTTAAACACTCCTCCAACCTTCTAGCCATTTTCTGCCCCAGCAGAGCTGCACCTTCCCCATTAAGATGCAGCCCATCCCTAGCATAGAATCTGTAGCCAACTGAAAAGTCGGCCCAATTCTCCAGGAACCCAAAACCCTCTTTCCTACACCAATTCCTGAGCCACCTGTTAACCTCCCTGATCTCTCTTTGCCTCTCTGGTGTGGCTCGTGGCACAGGTAGTATTTCCGAAAATACCACCTTTGAGGTCCATGCTTTAAGCTTACAACCTAATTCCCTGAAATCATCTTTAAGGACCTTCCACCTACCTCTAACTTTGTCATTTGTGCCAATGTGTACAATGACCGCTGGGTCCTCCCCAGCCCCTCCCAGTAATCTGTCAACCCGATCAGCGATGTGCCGAACTCGAGCGCCAAAAAGACAACACACTGTTCGGCGATCCCTGTCTTTGTGACAGATTGCCCTATCTGTCCCCCTAATAATTGAGTCCCCCACTACCAGTACCTGTCCTGCACTCCTATTCCCCCCCTTACTGGAGCAGACACTCCTCTGGCGTTCAGAGGTCATGCCTTGCTGCAGCAATGCTACCCCTGTAATGACATCCCCCTCATCTGCCAAGTTTGCAAACCTATTGGGGTGTGTCAGTTCAGGACTAGCCTTCCTAGCACTTTTCCCTTTACCCCCCTTTCTAACTGTCACCCAGCTACCTACCTCACCGTCCTGCCGCTCCCTACTACGATCCCCCCCCACATCTGACCCAGCAAGCTGCTGCTCAGTGAGCAGCAAACTCCTTTCCATATTGCTAATGCATCTCAGAGTTGCCAGCTGCTCATTTAGATCCAGTATCTGGGCTTCCAAATGTGCAACTTGCTCACATCTCGAACAACAGTATGCACCCTCGAACGGCTTTTCAAGGACTGCATACATGAGACAAGATGTACACTGGATCGCATTAGCAATAGTGGCGCACATTTTCTAATGGGGATAGCACTAAACAAATGTTAAGTAATTAAACAACTAAATACAAACAATTCTACTCACACTTACTTTTGCTCACACTTTGCTCACTCACGCTCACAATGAAGAAGACAGGCTAAAATTCGCGCGCCGCTAGGCGCGCGGTTTTCAGAAGTCTTCCTTCCGGCTGTAACGGCCAAAACCCGGTTCTCCTTGAGCTCGCGGTGACTTTTCACTTATCCCAGAAGGCACTGGGAATATGCAAATTATCCTCGCAAGACTCCTTCCCAGTTACACACCATAGTTACACACCAAAAAAAGAGTTAACGTCTAACATCACGTTCAGTACTCCCTATCCATTGATTTCTATACAACATTAGCTGCTCACCGCACTCCCCCTCTCATCTTCTGAAGAGATGCGTTTATAAATCACAAGCCTAGCAGGTTTCACAACAGGTCTGCTAATCTGTGCTCTTAGGGGTACTTCTCACATAGCGAGATCGATAGCGAGATCGCTGCTGAGTCACGGTTTTTGTGACGCACCAGTGACCTCATTAGCGATCTCGCTGTGTGTGACACGGAGCAGCGATCTGGCCCCTGCTGTGAAATAGCTGCCTGTTACACACAGTGCTGGTTCATTTTTTGGACGTTACTCTCCCGCTGTGAAGCACACATCGCTGTGTTTGACAGCGAGAGAGCAACGATCTGAATGTGCAGGAAGCAGGGAGCCGGCGTCTGGCAGCCTGCGGTAAGCTGTAACCAAGGTAAATATTGGGTAACCGAGCGAAGTGCTTTGCTTGGTTACCCGATATTTACCTTGGTTACTAGCGTCCACCGCTCTCAGGCTGTCAGTTGCGGCTCCCTGCACACGTAGCTAGAGTACACATTGGGTAAATAAGCAAAGCGGTTTGCTTATTAACCCGATGTGTACTCTGGCTAGGAGTGCAGGGAGCCAGCGCTAAGGGTGGGCGCTGGTAACCAAGGTAAATATGGGGTAACCAAGCGCTTGGTTACCCGATATTTACCTTAGTTACCAAGCGCAGCATCGCTTCCACGCGTCACTGCTGGCTGGGGGCTGGTCACTGGTCGCTGGTGAGATCTGCATGACAGCTCACCAGCGACCATGTAGCAACGCACCAGCGATCCTGACCAGGTCAGCTCGCTGGTGGGATCGCTGGAGCATCGCTAAAGTGTGACGGTACCCTTACTTTCCTGAGCTGTGTGCTTGTTCAAATGCCTTGCTATCACTATTTTCAATACAGTGATAGTGGTGTAAACTCCAGAATAAACCATTGATAGCTGAATGTATTACCACAAAGACTGTGCTGAGCTTTATAATTTAACTAATGCTAAAGCTCAACTACTCACCATAGCAGTGACTCAAGGAGAAGAGCCCACCCTGCTACAAACCAAAAAGTAAGAAAATTAAAGGGAATCTGTCAACATTTTTAGTTTTTTTTAGTTATTTATCTGGGCATACAGGTAGCATAGAGGTGAAATTGGCCATACCTGTATTACTCCTGGATGAGGGCTCGTTTTGCAAAAATCATCTTTTATATCTTCTGGGTTATGGGGTGTGCCTTGCCCAGAAGATAAGCCTGCCTCCAGTCTTCATTATACAGGATTCCTCCTCCCCTTCTCTTCCCTGGTGTACTTGTGCCTACGCATTCTGTCTGCCATCCCTCCCTGAACTATTCGGTCCTTGTGTGGGCACAGTCTTCAATTTTGATGTGCACAGATGTCGGCGAGTAACTGCTACTTCACAGTGCAGGGGAGAGACAGCAGGCAGAATGCGCGCATGCACGGGACTTCTGGCCGCGCACCTGATGTCACAGGGACACTGAAGAGAAGAGGAGGAGAAATCCCGTATAATGAAGTCCAGAGCCAATCTTTCCTTCCAGACAGCGCACGCCCCATAGCCCGGAAGATAGAAGATATAAAAGGATTTTAGCAAAACGACCCATCATCCAGGAGGCATACAGGTATGGCTAATTTTACCACTATGCTACCTGTATGCCCATATTAATAACTAAAAAAACTAATGGGTGACAGATTTCCTTTAAGGAGACTACATAGTTGTGAGTTGCTCAAGAGGCAACTTGAGAGTACCCCTTTCAAAAGGAACCTGTCACCAGGTTTTCTCTCCATGACCTATATCCATCACCTTTCACTTATCCTTAACAGCGACCTCTTCAAAAGAGCCCAGCTGCCCTGCATACCTAGGAGTGTGCCTTTTACAATTGTTCCACATCGTATGCTCTCAGTGCCATATGGTCCATTAGACGCCTCTGGACCATACTTAAAATAGACTAGTGGCAAAGCAGGACGGTTACCTAAACATTCAACTTATACCAACATATGTGCTGGACCATTTTTTCGATTTATTTTAGAAGACATTTGTAACACTTAAAGTGAATTGTACAGTGCTCCTGCTTAATTGTAAAGTGCTGCGGAATATGTTGGCGTTATATAAATAAAATGTATTATTAACTTTATTATCTGTAAAATGATGATAATTACAATGACCGTAATCTGCACCACCTCCTTCAGCTTTGAAGAAAAAATGCAAAATCGAGCACATATCAATTTAAAAAAAAAAAAAAAAAACCCACTGAAAATAGTTTTGTTTTTTCTTTCTTCTTCAAAACTGTCCAACTCTGAGTATGTCTTGGCCACCCGACTATGTAGGGAACTTTGGCTAGCTCTATTGCCTTGAATAGAGCCACACTGTGGATTGCAGTGCTAAACCACCATTGTATCCCCTTCGTTCTTAGAAATTGTGTAGGTGCCCACCAATCATGAACAAGAAAACAACCCCTTATGTACCATTGGTTAAGTACAATGGGATTAACTCAATATCCAAACCAGACTGTTCTACTTTTGATTTTTGAACAAGGGAGTCATGAGTAACCACTACTACCTCCCACAGTTTGTTGTGGTCATTTCCTATGTCATGGATGGTATGGAGATAACAGGGACCAGGGCTACTAGACTGGCCCTCAGGCTTGGGGGGCACTAACTATCCCTGTTCCCAGAGATACCTCTGAAGGTGAGGATGTCTGGACCGCCTTCCGGGTGCTGCTTTTGGCCATCACTGATCTAATACTCCCTCTCCCCTTCCCCAGGAAGACAGGAGTGGTTAAACCCATGGAAATAGACAAACAGGGGAAACCAAAACTCGATCACACAGCACGCTCACACAGAAGTATTAGACAACAAGTGATAAGGAGGAAAATAAGAGCAGGGAGGAAACAATGAGACAACGAGAGAATTCCACTACACCTCAAGCAGCACGCAGTATAAACACCGGCATACTGGGACACACAGCACACAGACCAGTTTAGCAGAAGCTATAGTTGGCATGGGAAGACAGATTCCACCAACTTAAAAAGGCAGCCAGAAACTGTGATAGGTTTCCCACAACTTGTGATCCTAGAGGTAACCAGCAGGCTAGCAGAAATGAACTCTTGCTAGCCCACCTATTAATGAACACAGAGCTGGTCGTCGCCATAGTCTGACTGTGCAACTCAGAAGCACCAGAGAAACCATAGTGTGGAGTGCAGAATCTGCAGTGTGAGCAGTGTCCGATGCTACCATGACACTCGGGAGGGTTCTCCATGTGATATCCCCCTATGGTTACCTTAATCTCTACGCCTCTTGCTGAAGTCTCACGGAAAACTTTAAACGTTTCTTCCAGTTCCATCTACAATAAAACCAAAAGGTGAACGATATGTCACAGTTCCATATTACATCACACCGAACTAGCGGTGACCAATGTCCAACCACATTTTCCCACAGTTCTATTACTCCAGATTCCTTTAAACTCCACTTGATCTGATCTTAAATTTTTCCCATACTCTTTGAATCCCAGCCAATTTCCCACTCAGATGCCTTAATCAGCACCTACAGTATTTAAAAAAAAAAAAATTAAATCCAAAGTTAAAACATAAAATAACCTGACTTTGTTCCCCCTAAAAACTAAGCATATATGTTATTGCTGCTTGCAACGACCTATAATTGAAAATTAACATGTTATTTAAATGCATAGGGGAGCTATTTTCTATTTATTTTGCCTTACAAAAACAAGAGCAAAAAGAAATCAAAAAGTTTTACCCCAAAGTTTGTACCTCATAATGTTACCCATGAACATGGCAAGTCTGTTCATCCTAAAGAATATGGCGTAAGCCACAATGATAGTGAGAACAGGGCCACAGAATCTTCACCCACAATCATTCTGGTTTCTTTGGCACTCGCCCTTAAAAGCAAGAAGTCCCTGCGAGTATCAGTAAACCTACAGTACAGTAGGAGACTATTCTATTGCAGCACACAATGCAATTAATTATAACAGTTTGGGTTACACACGGAGAATGTAAACTGAGTTGATTGGTGCCACATCCAGTTACCTTAGTGCGTAATCAATCTACAATTCACACCAAAACACACACTTGACTACAATAACAACGTGTTTCTGGCAAGTAAATTACATCTGCAATCCATTCGCTAACAGCCTCATCCAAATTTAAAGGACTCATGAATGTGTTCTGCTATAACACGCATCGGAGCAGGATGGGAATAGGTGTGGTTTAGATTAGATGAATACACTACCTATCTTATTCAATATACCTCTGGATGCAGAAACAAGGAAGGAGGTCCAGGGTCAAGGGATCCAAGTTGTAGAGATACGTGCAGGTCCTCGAGGTGGATTCTACATCTATCAGACACAGGCCGTGTTCACACTATGAGTTTGCGATGCATTTTTTAGGCACAATGAATGAAAACATGGTAAAATCACTGCATTTGTACCATACTATTGGAAACGCGCAACTAAAAAGGCATTGTGTGAATATAGCCATAAGAGATATCACATAAATGTCTGAGTTGCGAATACCACTTCAAGATTTTAATTTGACGCTTATGGGGCTGTCTCATCACAAGTAGTGGTTGTCACCGAGAGGCCTCGAGGTGATGCGGGGAAGGGGGTAAAGGTTCCCTTCTATGATGACCATTTACATTAATAGTACAATACAGTTGCCTTCACAGGCTTAAGTCCATACACTGACCGATTTGGGCCTGCAGAGACCTTCAACAGTATTGGAGGGAGGTGGTAGTCTTCTTATCAGAGATCCTGGATGTCGAAGTCCCTCTGGACCCCTTATTATGTATTTCTGGAATCCTTGATGCTGAGGAATGGTCATGGTATAATAATATTTTCTTGAAGAAGACACTATTCTTGGCACGTAAGGGAATAGTCTTAAGATGGATGAACAGACTCCTTCCTAGCATATCTAACTGGATACAGCTAGTTAACATCACATCGTCCTTCGAACATTTCATTTACAAAAATAGAGGCAGACGTTTGACAGGGTAGGGGGAGGATGGCTGAACTCACCCCTGACTGGGGGGACTATATCGGGCTTCAGGTCTCAGATGAGGGACCTAATATGCCCTTGATATGATGATCGCATTTTCACCCTGAATCCTTCATAGTTATTTAGTAATGGTGTCCCTGTGGTCCACACTGTAGTGGCCCGGTCCATATTGTGTCTGTTTCTTTAAGTACATTTACTTATATGTAATATTATGCTATATGTTATAAGTAAAGCATTTTTCATTTGTTGTGTTCTAGCACCATCTACTGGTGAAAACTGTAAGAATCTGAAGTGTTCATTGGGTGTTATCCTATTGGCTAGTTCTTGGTCACATGGCTCAATAGGTGGAGCTATTCTCCAGCCTCTGTCTAGAAACAACTGGAATGAGCTGGTTCTGGCTGAGTCTCCTCTGAGGGAAGACATTATGTGGAGAATCTCTTCACCACAAGACTCCTCCTAGGCCCGAGGCCTAGAATTTCATCATTTCCTGATTTTTACAGCCAATATGCTGAAGGCTTCCTATCCTGACATTGTGCATCTCTTCAGACAGTAGGGCATACTGACTATATACCAGACCCTACAACACGCAGATTGGGGAAGTTTGAGGATCTCCCGCCCCACTGCAATATTAGTGGCTTTCATGCCATTGTCCACGCACCAGCCGTCCGCTCCCCATAGCACGCTGGGCAACTGTCTTCATTTGCTTACAAGTACTGCACGTGTCTGAACTAGCAGTGAAATTAACCTCAGGACTCCAGGTCTGTACAATTTTATCATATCTACCCTCTAAACTCAAGAGACTCTGAACCTAAAGCATACCAGTATTAATTCTGAAACAAATCGTGCACTTAAAGCTCCAGTACCCTAATTGCACTTCAGCATTCAACTCAAAGCTGTATTTGCCGTGGCCTACCCACGAGAGACTGTGAAACATATATTCCGTATTGATTTGCTTTGTTCCTGCTATATTAAAGCAACTGTTTTCCCCAAGACCGTGTCTGTGGACTGTCCATCAGCTGTGGATACTGTGTGGGGGTGGATAGCAGGGAACATCTGGGCCCTTACAAAGGTCGAATTTGGCATCACGAACAGCATCATTCCTCTGTGCCTATCTTCTCTTACTGCACTACAAGTCTCAGAATTGCTCATTAACCTCTATCTTGCCAGTGAATACTGCCAAAGACTGTTTCCTGTTTCATGCTGGGGTTAACAGCACCTGCACCAGCTGTTCTACTCTGCTGCCTTTCAAGTTACTCAAATAAGTGCAAATCCTCATTCACCGCAGTGCTATTTTCAAGAGGGGGAGCCTTCCATCTCAGAGACTGTGTTGGTGAATAACAGTGCATCCCTTAAAGCTACAGTGTCATCATTATTCTTAAAGAGACAGTACTTGCATCATCACCAAAATGTCTGAACCTCTTCATAATGGCCAGGCAGAGTCTGTTAACTCTGTATCATCATCCTCATCAGCTAGTGCTCCAGTGGAACGGGCTAATGCCGCCAACCCAGTTCCAGCCCCTGTCATGGCTACCAGCATGCCATTCTTCATTGGAACCTCTAGTCTCCCAAGCTACAGAGGAGATCTTCATACACTTGCTGGGTTCAAAGAAAAGATGATGCATACTCTTGAGCTTTTCTCACTTTCTCCCCATCAGCAGGTGCAACTTCTCCTGGGACAGCTTGATGGACCAGCTGCTGAGGAAGTCCGTTCCTGGCCATCTACTGAGAAAACCAATGTAGAACAGATCCTTACCCACCTGAGAAAAGAATATGAACGCCAATCACCCACCGAGGTTCGTCTCAAATTTTACAACAGACGTCAGGGACCAGGTGAGACTCTTAGGGACTACGCACTAGCCCTTCAGTCTGAATACAGGGCCTTACAGCAAATAGACACTATAGATCCTGCTGCTGCAGAAAACATAATCACCGACAGATTCATAGAAGGTGTAAACTCCAGGCTAGTACAAAGTCAACTCCACATGCTAGCAGCACAAAATCCAAACATGACTTTCTTAGACTTTAAAGCTCTAGCCCTGCGAGTAGTGGGTACTGACTCACCTTGTACCAGCTATACTCTTGCGCCTCGTTCCTCAGACCTTGCTGCTGGAACTTCTACTGTATCTCCTCTTTCACCTGTTTCTCCTATGCAGGCCACACAGTCTGTGCAAGCCCCTACTCTCATTCATGCACCTTCTACCACGGATGCACTTGTCCAAGTCCTTGAATCCGTATGCCAAGCCTTAAAGGAGCTAAAAGGCCAACCCCCTGCATCATGTGAATCATCTGTAAAATCGGACATTGTCTCAAGAGCCACATTCTAGTAGGTAAAGTCCTGATAGGCCCCCTCCTGGAAGGCCTCCATCTGGTGATTGTGTGTACTGTATTTATTGTGAGCGTCTTGGACACTACAAGTATCAATGTTATAAGTTAAACGGAACACCCCCGAGGCCAAGGGCCATCCCTCTGGAGGTGAATACAAGGGCCCAAAGGGACAATCACAATGGATTTCCCGGTTCATCTCCAAATGCCTGTATATAACCATATGGATCGATGGTATACCTCTAGAAGCTTTAGTGGACACTGATTCACAAGTCACCACAATTGAGCGACGAGCCTTTGAAAAGGATTGGGACTTTGATCTTCTGAATCCAGTGGGTAAAGCAAAGTTAGACTTAATTGCAAGTAATGGTCAACCTATTTCCCAGCTAGGCTACTGGGAACCCACAATCCAAATTGGTGATCGCAAGTTACCAGGTCAAGCTGTAATTGTTACTGAGGCTGAGGGAGATACAACAGCAGTAGTGTTAGGCATGAATGTCATTCGCCATGTGTTTACTGAATTGCTCGCTGCCTTGCATGCTTCTCTCCTTTCTGCTTCTTCCCCTTACAGGCAAGCTGTTCAGCGGACTATCAAAGTGCTTTGCGCCCAACAGAAGTTTGCCAACAGTAAAGGTGAGATCTGCCGTGTTCGAATCACCGACGCACGACCAGTTACCCTCTCAGCCAACAGCGAAACTCTAGTCTGGTGTCGAGCTCGACCAGGAATTGACAATGAGGACTATGTAGTTCTTCTTGACTCCATCCAGATTGAAGGACAGCCCCTGGTAAAAGCTGCCAGAAGTATTGTCACCGTCTCAAACGGTAGAGTACCAGTACGGCTAGTCAACCTAAGTGATATTCCTATCGAGCTATACAAGTTTAATTCAGTTGCTCAACTGTATAGTCTTGATCCAGAAGACATCATAGATGAAGAGACACTTGCTCATCAAAAGTCACTAAAAGCCACTCCCAAAGGCTCTAATACACCCACTACCTTCTGGTGGAATGAACTTAATGTTGGAGATGCTAACACTCCTATCGAATACATCAATGGTGTAACTAAACTTGCTAAGCGACACAGCCAAGCTTTCAGCAAACACCCCCTTGACTTCGGCAAGACTACTCTGATCCAGCACAAGATCAAACACAGGTGATCATCCTCCTATCAAAGAAAGATATCGTCCAGTACCTCCTGCTAACTATCAACAAGTTAAAAAGCTGTTAAAAGAGATGAAAGATTTTGAAGTCATCCGAGAAAGTCAAAGCCCATGGGCTGCACCCATCGTCCTGGTGAAGAAAAAGGATGGTTACATCAGATTTTGTGTCGACTACCGAAAGTTGAATAATGTTACACACAAAGATGCCTATCCTCTTCCACGGATTGAAGAATCCATCACCGCTCTTGGCTCAGCTGCATACTTCTCCACTCTTGATTTAACCAGCGGTTACTGGCAAGTACCCATGGCTCCTGAGGATAGAGAGAAGACAGCTTTCACCACCCCAATGGGACTCTTTGAGTTTAATAACGGTATGCCGTTTGGGTTATGCAACGCCCCTGCTACATTTCAGCGACTCATGGAAAGATGTCTTGGTCACCTCAACTTCCAGAGCGTTCTGTTATATCTTGATGATGTTGTCGTATACTCTCACACCTATGAAGACCACCTATGCCACCTTGCAGAAGTATTCCAGGTACTTATTGAACATGGCCTGAAACTAAAACCGTCAAAGTGTCATCTGCTCAAGTCGAAAGTCAACTACCTGGGTCATGTTGTAAGTGCCGAAGGTATCCAGCCTGACTCTAAAAAGATCTCAGCTGTGAACAACTGGAACACCCCAAGAACCGTCAAAGAAATCAGAAGTTTCCTAGGTTTTGCGGGCTACTACCGCCGCTTCATACCTCATTTTGCGCAAATAGCAGAACCCCTTACAGAGCTCCTACGAGGTTGCCCTAGAGAAAACTACGACAGAAGACTTCCAATTAATTGGTCTGAGCGACAAGAAACTGCCTTTCAGATGTTGAAAAGTCTATTGACTTCACCTCCAATTCTGGCATACCCTGACTACCATCATCCTTTCCGTGTCTACACGGATGCCAGCCACCAAGGCCTCGGAGCGGTACTATCACAAGTCCAGGGTGACAAAGAGTCATTGCATATATGCCAGCCGAAGCTTGAGAGGTGCAGAGAAAAACGATAGCAATTACAGTTCGTTCAAGTTAGAGCTGCTAGCTCTTGTGTGGGCAGTCACAGAGAAGTTCAAAGATTACCTCACTGCTACACCCTTCACCGTTTACACGGACAATAATCCTCTCGCTCATTTCAATACTGCAGGGCTAGGTGCTCTTGAACAGAGATGGGCTTCAAGATTAGCGAATTTCTGCTTTGATATTAAGTATCGCAGTGGCAAGATCAACATCAATGCTGATATCTTATCCAGTTTGCCCGAAGGAGAAGACGCTCCTGAGGAAGATCTGTGTAAAGATTTTGAGATGCCTCACTTCTATCAAAGGTTTGCTACACAAAATGCTGTTGCTGCTTCACAAACTGATGATGTTTCTCCACAGAAACCTGACCTATTCCAAGATCAATCGAGATGGAAAACTCTTCAAAATGAGTCTCGTGTCCTAGGTGAGATCTATGATTACCTGACTACTGGGAGAATACCTTTCAGATGACGCAGAAGATGTCCTGATGTTGAGCTTAATCGTCTCTGGAGACAGCGCAAAAGACTCTTCATTCAAAAGGGCTTGATCCTGCGCAATACCTTAGACCCGGTTTCAGGTGAAAGGCTACATCAGATTCTAATCCCACGGCGAGATGCCAGAATTGTTCTTGATGCCTACCACGACCAGTCTGGGCACTTTGACGTGCACAAAACTGAAGCCACCATACGCCAACGCTTCTATTGGATTGGGATGCGGATGAATGGCCTCAATTGCTTGACGAGTTAGTGGAAATCTACAACAATACTGTCCACTGTTCTACAGGCTACTCGCCATATTATCTGATGTTTGGAAGACCAGGTCAGCTCCCAAAAGATCGTTCTCTTGGAATCCAAGTCCCTGACGTGATCAATCCCCTGCCAAAAACGGATTGGGTCTCAGAGTATCAGCGAAGAATACACGAAGCCCAACAGATTGTTGATTACCGCATGGGTGAAGCTCACCGTCAACAAGAAGAGAGCTACAATCAAAGAGCTAATGCTTCCCCACTTCAAGTTGGAGACAAGGTATGGCTAAAGAAGTACCACCGTACAGGAAAACTCGACTCACTCTGGGAAACAGAGCCATACACAGTTACAGCTATCCCATATCCTGAGTCATATGTCTATGAAGTGAATAAACCCGGAATGGCCCCACAGACAGTGCACAGGAACCGCATGAAGCTATGCACCAAAGAGGATCTACTGGTGATGTCATCACCTCCTCCACAAGTCTTGCCGGTCTACACACCAATTCCTGCAATGGAAACACCAGCCAGACAACCTACTGTGGAAGAGTCCCTCTACAACACTCAATGTATCCTTCCATGCTATCAATATGTCCCAGTCTCGGTTCCTGCTCCAGTTGTTGCTCCTCTGCCAACTTCACCTGAGCCAGCAAACAATATCTTTCCTGCTCAAGAGGAAGATCAAGTGTTGAGGCGTTCAGAGCGAAGCACAAAAGGAACACTTCCAGCCCGCTACAGAGACTAAAAGGTCATATCCTCTTCCATGAGTATATAATCTTGTGTTTATTTATTTAGCTGGATGGTCAGTTTAGTAATGTTTAAGCCTCTGCACCTGAGTAATACCAAGCACCTTGTTTATTATTTGCACAATTTTCTGTATACAGCCATGGACTTATAGACTGGACCACTAAAGTGCCTTTCCAGAGCCTTTCATATGGACGATAGTATATTGCGGAAAGAGAATATCTCATATTGGCACTACCACATTCATGTTTTGCATTTGTTCATTGCCTTATTGTCACTGTGCCTTAAATATATATTTCCTTCCTTTCTTAGCAGTCCTCCACTCGCACAATCGCCGAGGACAGCTCACCTTCAGAGGGGGAGTATGTAGTGGCCCGGTCCAGATTGTGTCTGTTTCTTTAAGTACATTTACTTATATGTAATATTATGCTATATGTTATAAGTAAAGCATTTTTCATTTGTTGTATTCTAGCACCATCTACTGGTGAAAACTGTAAGAATCTGAAGTGTTCATTGGGTGTTATCCTATTGGCTAGTTCTTGGTCACATGGCTCAATAGGTGGAGCTATTCTCCAGCCTCTGTCTAGAAACAACTGGAATGAGCTGGTTCTGGCTGAGTCTCCTCTGAGGGAAGACATTATGTGGAGAATCTCTTCACCACAAGACTCCTCCTAGGCCCGAGGCCTAGAATTTCATCATTTCCTGATTTTTACAGCCAATATGCTGAAGGCTTCCTATCCTGACATTGTGCATCTCTTCAGACAGTAGGGCATACTGACTATATACCAGACCCTACTGCACGCAGATTGGGGAAGTTTGAGGATCTCCCGCCCCACTGCAATATTAGTGGCTTTCATGCCATTGTCCACGCACCAGCCGTCCGCTCCCCGTAGCACGCTGGGCAACTGTCTTCATTTGCTTACAAGTACTGCACGTGTCTGAACTAGCAGTGAAATTAACCCCAGGACTCCAGGTCTGTACAATTTTATCATATCTACCCTCTAAACTCAAGAGACTCTGAACCTAAAGCATACCAGTATTAATTCTGAAACAAATCGTGCACTTAAAGCTCCAGTACCCTAATTGCACTTCAGCATTCAACTCCAAGCTGTATTTGCCGTGGCCTACCCACGAGAGACTGTGAAACATATATTCCGTATTGATTTGCTTTGTTCCTGCTATATTAAAGCAACTGTTATCCCCAAGACAGTGTCTGTGGACTGTCCATCAGCTGTGGATACTGTGTGGGGGTGGATAGCAGGGAACATCTGGGCCCTTACACACACCAGCTAGTTTTAAGGTTGGGTTTATCTCTGGTTTCCTTAAGTTGACACTTGAGTTGACTTGAACTCCGGGGACTGTTTAAAGAGTTTGTGACAAACAATTTAACTTGTTTTGAGTATATTAAGATATACGGTATATGTTCTGATATGTATTCTTTCAAACTGTAATGATTGATATCTATGACTTAATCCTATGTTTCTTTTATATTTGACACAAAGTATTTTTGTATATTTGTCTACCCTTCAATGAAACGAAATTAAAAAAATAGTCCATACACTGACCATCTTCACCGTGTGTAGGATCTACCTACATGACTATGGTTAAATCTTTACAATTATAAAATAGGTGTCACATTGGCCTAGTGTCACCACCTTTGTACCCACCATCTGACTCTGCAACAATTCCAGCTCTTCTGGTAAGCTTTCCTTCTCCGACTTGTTTTCTCCATCGTTGTGCTTCTGCTCCAATGTCTGCTAGGACGACATTACAGTATAATTAACCAAGGGAGAAGGACATGTAACTTTCTGTCCCCTAAATCTGTATTTCTGTAAATCTGTGCACACCGAGAGCTTCCAAAATGATATCGGATGATAATTAGGATTTTTACCAGTCACACCTGGGTGCTCCTTTGTGAGCTGGGACAAACCATGACCCAATTACTAAAAATGGGTTATATTCCCAAGAAATCCCACATTGTATTGGTGTACTACAGAGAAATCCCCTATGGGTGCTCATAGAGAATAATGACGCACAGTCTAAGAGGGATCAGCACTTCTGAAAGATCTATAGGCCATAAAATATTCTCATCACTGCAAGCTAAAAGCCTTCGAATCATGTGTCGAGTTCATTTATCTATTGCTTCCCCATTAGCTAATGTCTCCTCTGCCACTGCATGTGCCACTTACCAACGCTGCAGTCCTAGCCATGTCCTCTACCTGATCTTCTATCCCACGCTGTGAACTTTTTATGGTGTTGACCTCCAGCATGAGATCCTGCAGTACTTCCATTGCCTGAAATTAGAAGAGGGAACGTCAGGATGATGAACAATATAAAAGCAATATAAAGAAACGTTCATTGCATAGAGAAAAGAACATATCTCATACATACTTCTCATCTGGGTGAAGCCATTCATTATTCATCAATATTCAGGCTAATATAGTGTAAAAAGCACCAAATTCATTAAAGGGAATCTGTCAGAAGGTTTTTGCTATGTAATCTCACAGCAGGATGCGGTAGGGACAGAGACCCTGATTCCAGTGATCTATCACTTAGTGTAACGCTCACCCGGGGGTGGATGGTGATTTGGGGAGCTGAAGTGGACCCACTGGACCACAGGGGAACCCCGGGCCTACCCTAACATGGGTAGAGGACTGGAACTATGGCAGCTGACCCCAGGACAGGGGCGGACACAGGACCAGACAGGGACCACCAGGGTGGTTCAAGGCAGACAGCACAGGCAAGACGGACAGGCAGAGTCTCAAGCACCAGCAGGACAGGACAGACTAGTAGCAGGTACAGGCAGGGACCGGACTGGAACCAGGTGCCAATAGACAGGACGGGTTAAGACCAGGTACAGACAGGAATAGGAGTAAAACCAGGTGCCAATGGGCAGGGCGGGTTGGGACCAGGTGCAGGCAAGGAAAGGACGGTACCAGACAGGACGGGCAGGGTGACCTGACAACTAACTAGACAGAAGTCAACTGACTAAACTGATGGTGCTGAACAGACACCTCCCATATTGGGAGTGTGCCTTTAATACCCAGTGCAAAGCACTTTCTAGCGCACTAGCCCTTTGAGAAAGGGGCAGTGGAGCGTGTGGATTCCCTAGGAGTGCTCCCGGAGGTCCTGTGACATGCGCACAGACTCCGCGCGGTGGAAAGAAGAAGGTACCCATGTAGAGGAGCGCAGGGACACCGAGCAGCATAGAGAGAGACGGCCTTGGCAGTGAGTGACAGCGCGTCCTTGCAGGAGGGGAGAGTAAGGAGTGCAGGGATGCAGCACTACCCTTAGTTAACTGGGTGCAGCAGTTATGACAAAGTCAGTTTTCTCAGCTGCAGATCTAGCTAAGATGTTGGGCTGTGTATAACCCGCCCACACCATAGTTTTCTGTGTACATTGTATAGTGACGGAGAGATGCTAATCAGTGCTGGGAGCAAGGCTAGACTAGCAGACATGAGGTAGTTTGTCCTTTTGTTATAATTTTCTACTAATAAAACACTAGTTGTATTGAAACAACAAAACACAGACTAGTAATTGACACATCACAGAAATCAGGCTCTCTTTCCTTACATCATGGTACGCTAAGATTTCATAGCAAAAACCTGGTGACAGATTCCCTTTAATAGTTGTGCATCTGGATTTGGACTCTTTCAGCTGCTGTACACTGCCACAAGAAATGTATGGCCTGGCGTGAATTTCTGTCATAATATATACCACTTTTGTGGCATAAATTTTATTTATTTGTCATGTCACTAGCCATCTATTTAAATGAATGGCTGAGTATGTGATACATGGAAATGTTGGGCTCTACAGAGTTCGAGTGGCTCTTTGAGTGCCTCTCGGCTCATGGCGACAAGATGCTTTTTAAGACAGCCTAAAAAATTGCTCCAGTTTATTAAAGCTAATGCAAGGAAATTAGATCAGTTACCTATAGTGACAGCACTTTATATTTCATTGGTTGCATTATACTTCAATGAGTTTTATGGGCAGCTACTCCACTTTTATTTTTTTCAGAAATCTTGTCCATTGAATAAATCGAAACATTAAAGTTGTAGATCTGATGACATTTTTGGCATATCTATGAGAGAAGGGGTATGAATTAGAAGAATGAAGGTCCCATGTTCCCTTCTGCTCCTCTGAAGTCAGGAGACGTCTATACATTCTATAGGAATTTCATAAGAAAAATACAAATATAGAAATCTGTGCCTATAGAAAAATGACACATATTCCATGCTGGCCCAGCTTTAGAGCAGCAATAATGGATGCAGTGCCCTGTTGTCTTTGTACAAGAAGCTGGACCTCCACCAGCCATTTATGGAGCTGTGCATCCTATGGATATGCCATAAATGTTTTTTACTGCACGGCTTTAAAACAGGGGTGGGGAACCTCCGGCCTGCAGGCCGTATACAGCTCGCAATTACTTTTTCTGCACCTCCCAGGCAGATTTCCAGGGAGCGCAGTGCTGGGGCGGCAGACCGATCTTGCTGGCTGCTGACCCTGTAAACTTCGCACGCAGCATTACGCTGCGATCCTGCACCAAAGGATTACATACTCATGCTGGCCAGTAAATGGTAGAAATTTCAGCTCACCCATATGCAGTCTTCAAGGCGAAGGCGGATGCCCGCAGTCCCTGGACAGGCCGGTCCGTAATTCAGAATAGATGTAGAAAAGAAGCGTTTGGGACTCAGCACCAATGCGGTAATAATAAAACTTGGAACTTTATTCGGAATTTTTTAAAGTGCCAGCGTGAAGACGTACTTTGTGGGCGGGGTAGACAAGATGCGCTCCAATCCCACAGAAGAGGAGCAGCTACCGCAGGTCTGTCTGTGCTCCCAGTCTCCCCCAACCCCCTCAGTGCCCCTAGGCTACCCCAGCGCTCTCAGTGCCCCCAGGTCTTTCTGTGCCCTCAGCCACCCCCAGGCCTGTCTGTGCTCCCAGCCTCCCCCAGGCCTGTCTGTGCCCCCAGCCTCCCCCAGGCCTGTCTGTGCCCCCAGCCTCCCCCAGGCCTGTCTGTGCCCCCAGCCTCCCCCAGGCCTGTCTGTGCCCCCAGCCTCCCCCAGGCCTGTCTGTGCCCCAAGCCTCCCCCAGGCCTGTCTGTGCCCCAAGCCTCCCCCAGGCCTGTCTGTGCCCCAAGCCTCCCCCAGGCCTGTCTGTGCCCCAAGCCTCCCCCAGGCCTGTCTGTGCCCCAAGCCTCCCCCAGGCCTGTCTGTGCCCCAAGCCTCCCCCAGGCCTGTCTGTGCCCCAAGCCTCCCCCAGGCCTGTCTGTGCCCCAAGCCTCCCCCAGGCCTGTCTGTGCCCCAAGCCTCCCCCAGGCCTGTCTGTGCCCCCAGCCTCCCCCAGGTTTGTCTGTGCCCCAAGCCTCCCCCAGGTTTGTCTGTGCCAAAAGCCTCCCCCAGGTTTGTCTGTGCCAAAAGCCTCCCCCAGGTTTGTCTGTGCCAAAAGCCTCCCCCAGGTCTGTCTGTGCTCCCAGTCTCCCCCAGGTTTGTCTGTGCCAAAAGCCTCCCCCAGGTCTGTCTGTGCTCCCAGTCTCCCCCAGGTCTGTTTGTGCCCCAAGCCTCCCCCAGGTCTGTCTGTGCCCCAAGCCTCCCCCAGGTCTGTCTGTGCCCCAAGCCTCCCCCAGGTCTGTCTGTGCCCCAAGCCTCCCCCAGGTCTGTCTGTGCCCCAAGCCTCCCCCAGGTCTGTCTGTGCCCCAAGCCTCCCCCAGGTCTGTCTGTGCCCCAAGCCTCCCCCAGGTCTGTCTGTGCCCCAAGCCTCCCCCAGGTCTGTCTGTGCCCCAAGCCTCCCCCAGGTCTGTCTGTGCCCCAAGCCTCCCCCAGGTCTGTCTGTGCCCCAAGCCTCCCCCAGGTCTGTCTGTGCCCCAAGCCTCCCCCAGGTCTGTCTGTGCCCCAAGCCTCCCCCAGGTCTGTCTGTGCCCCAAGCCTCCCCCAGGTCTGTCTGTGCCCCAAGCCTCCCCCAGGTCTGTCTGTGCCCCAAGCCTCCCCCAGGTCTGTCTGTGCCCCAAGCCTCCCCCAGGTCTGTCTGTGCCCCAAGCCTCCCCCAGGTCTGTCTGTGCCCCAAGCCTCCCCCAGGTCTGTCTGTGCCCCAAGCCTCCCCCAGGTCTGTCTGTGCCCCAAGCCTCCCCCAGGTCTGTCTGTGCCCTAAGCCTCCCCCAGGTTTGTCTGTGCCCCAAGCCTCCCCCAGGTTTGTCTGTGCCAAAAGCCTCCCCCAGGTCTGTCTGTGCTCCCAGTCTCCCCCAGGTCTGTTTGTGCCCCAAGCCTCCCCCAGGTCTGTCTGTGCCCCAAACCTCCCTCAGGTCTGTCTGTGCCCCAAGCCTCCCCCAGGTCTGTCTGTTCCCCAAACCTCCCCAGGTCTGTCTGTGCCCCAAGCCTCCCCCAGGTTTGTCTGTGCCAAAAGCCTCCCCCAGGTCTGTCTGTGCTCCCAGTCTCCCCCAGGTCTGTCTGTGCTCCCAGTCTCCCCCAGGTCTGTTTGTGCCCCAAGCCTCCCCCAGGTCTGTCTGTGCCCCAAGCCTCCCCCAGGTCTGTCTGTGCCCCAAGCCTCCCCCAGGTCTGTCTGTGCCCCAAGCCTCCCCCAGGTCTGTCTGTGCCAAAAGCCTCCCCCAGGTTTGTCTGTGCCAAAAGCCTCCCCCAGGTTTGTCTGTGCCAAAAGCCTCCCACAGGTCTGTCTGTACTCCCAGCCTCTCTCAGCGCTCTCTGTAATCCCAGCCTCCCACAGTGCTCTCTGTGCCCACAGCCTCCCTGTGCCTTCAGCCTCCCCCAGGTCTGTCTGTGCCCTGCCCTCCAGCACTCTCAGTGCCCTCGGTGTCTCCAGCCTCCAGTAGTACTTTTGGTGACTCGTGCCTCCAGCCTCCCCCAATGCTCTTGGTGCCTCCAGCATTTCCCAGTGCTGTACAGGTATAGTGAATGGGATTAATAGAAATCTCATGCCCCTATGCGACTTTTTAATGCTTCGTAAACTGACCTGCGGTGCGGGTTTCCAATTTGCAGTGTGTCAATTTCTGCTCTGGAGACGCTTGAGTCTCCTGCGCGGGAAAACACAGCGAAAATACAACATATGCTACATAGCCCCGATTGTGGGCACGTACCGTAATAGAAACAAAGGCACCAATTTTGCATTTTTCACCCACTCCTGGTTTTGGCTTACAAATACTAACGTAAAAAAACTCACAAAATACTCAACATGTGCACGTGGCTTTAAAGAGGTTGGCCTTTACTTTAACACTGATGGCTTATCCTTAGGATAGGTCATCAATGTCAGATCAGCCGGGGTCCAACACTCCGCACCCCCGCTGATCAGCTGTTCTCGGTCCTGGCGGCAGCAGCCTGTGGCCTGTAATGTTCAGTTCTGGAGCTGCCCCGTCTTCTGATACTGGCCGTATACTGCACATCGGCCTCCCATTGATCTGAGCAGGAGGCGGATGTGTAGTATCCAACTGCAGCCGCTAACAGAAGACAGAGCAGCTCCGGAACTGAGCATTTCCGGCTGCCTGCTGCCATCGCCAGGACCAAGAACAGCTGATCGGTGGGGGTGCGAGGTGTTGGACTCCGGCCGGGCAGACATTGATAAGTTATCCTAAAGATAGACCATCAATGTTAAAGCAATGGACAACCTCTTTAATGTCTATGTGACTGAGCTGTACCTGATAATATAATTAATAGTGAATATAATTTATATGTAGGGTTTGTCAGTCTGAAGTAAAAGCGCCATAAAAACAGCTCTAATCTCTGCCTCCTGAACTGCTGCCGGTCCAGGTCCTGGGTGCAGACATTACACTGTATGGACATACACGTTAACACATTTATAATGTTTTTACAAAACACAATTCTAACCAGACAAATGACATCCACGGGGAGAACCTGTACAAAACAGGCAGTCTCCTGAGGCCGTATAACCTGCACTTACTGCCTGCTAACGAGACGTCATCTCTACGGGAGAAGCTTTCATGTCCTGAAAGAAAATGCCTTCAGTGGAGACGGTCAGGTTACAATGTACCCGTGAAATTATATATAGGTTATACTAGAAGAAAACACACAGTCATACACTGCAGAAGAAAATGGCTGAAAATAATGATGGCCTGTGGACATGAAAAAAAAAAAACTAAAACAAAACAACTAAAAAATACTAGCCTTAAGGCCGCTTTACACGCTGCGACATCGCTCAAGCGATCTCTTTGGGGGTTACAGAATTTGTTACGCACATCCGGCCGCTTTAGCGATGTCGTTGCATGTGACACCTATGTGCGATTTTGAATCGTCGCAAAAACGGTCATAATCGCTCATCGGTGACATGCCCCCCTATTCTCGAATATCGCTGCTGCTCGGTGTACGAAGTAGTTCGTCGCTCCTGCGGCAGCACACATCGCTATGTGCGACACCGCAGAAACGAGGAACCTCACCTTACCTGCGTCCCACCCGCAATGAGGAAGGAAGGAGGTGGGCGGGGTGTTACGTCCCTCTCATCTCCACCCCTCCGCTTCTATTGGGCGGCGGTTCGGTGACGCTGCTGTGACGCTGAACAAACCGCCCCCTTAGAAAGCTGGTGGTTCGCCGGTCACAGCGACGTCGCTAGGCACGTAAGTAGTGTGACGGGTCCGCGCGATGTTGTGCGCCACGGGCAGCGATTGGCCCGTGTGGCACAACCGATGGGGGCGGGTACGCACGCTAGCGATATCGGTCACGATATCGCAGCGTGTAAAGCGGCCTTTAGATTGGGTTCACACTGGAATGGCTTTTGCTCCACAACTGATTTTAATGGTAGTTTGTATTTATCTAAAATGTATTTGGTATTGACCCAAATCAGTGGTCCCAACCTGTGTCCAGCCAGTGCAAAACCACAACTCTAAACATGCCCCGGCTATGCTGGTAATTTTGCAAGAAATTAAAAGATCACACACTTAAAAGGGATTTACCAGTGATGAGTAATTAAAACGTGGTGGCCCGAACACTGGGACCCCCGCTGATCACTTTTTTGTGTTAGAATGAAGCGGCAGTGCACATGCTCGACCGTCACTCCATTCATTCTCTGTAGAACAGAGGTCAAGACCTACATTAAGAATAAATGGAGTGGCACAAAGATAAAAGTGCCCCTCAAGGATAAAAGTTCCTCATTTTGTTGATCATTGTGGCTTCAGGTGGTCGGAACTTTGTTATCGTCTGTAAGAAAAATTTCACGCATCCAAAAAATTTTTAAGCTGAAGAAACTTATACAGATTATTTTGACTGTAATTATCATCATTTTACAGTGAATGCAGCTGATGGCTTCATGTCAGAACTATGGACGGTATACAAGTATCACTTATAATTAGGGCTTGGGAGACTCTGACTGTAAAAGTCCGGATCCGCGAGGTTTCAAAAGTGCCCGGGTGCCTGGCCCGGGATTGTGGGTGTTTGATCCAGATCCTGTACTCGAGAAATTAAAAAAAAAAAACGAAGAAAATAAGAATGAAGTGAGCACGTCATACTTACCAAGGGTCCGGCGCAGCTGAAAACTGCTCCTGTGCGGCTACACGCTGCTCCTGCTGCCTCCCTGGGCTGCTCATCATTGCTCATTGCATAAACACGGCTTTCCATGCTTTCCCCACCACCTGCCAGCCTGGTGTCTGTGATTGGTTGAGATGTGCCCCCAGCCCGTGTGAGTGGTTGCCATCCTGAGCTTCCTGCTGCATGAAGCAGATGGCTCAGGCTGGGCAGAGGGGGGCACATCGTGGGCGCAATTAATTTTAAGCTGCCTGCTGCATGAAGTATGAAGCAGGAGGCTCAGGCTGGGCAGAGGAGGGCACATCACAAACGCAGCTCATCCTGAGCTTCCTGTTACATGAAGCAGGCGGCTCAGGCTGGGCAGAGGGGGGGCACATAGCGGATGCAACTTCTCCTGAGCTGTCTGCAACAAAGCAGGCGGCTCAAACTGGGCAGTGGGGGGCACATCGCTGGCGCAGCTCATCCTGAGCTTGTTGCTGCATGAAGCAGGCGGCTCAGGCTGGGCAGAGAGGGGCACATTGAAGGCACAGTTCATCCTGAGCTTCCTGCTGCATGAAGCAGGCGGCTCAGGGTGGGTATGGGGGGGCACATCGCTGCCCCCCCATATTCATTCTAAACCGGGCTGCATTTTGAACACGCCCAATGTGGCGCCCTGGACTAGCCAGGTCGTCACAGGTACTGCAACACACACCCCCACCCCGAGACAGGCACATCAGCCAGACACAAAATCCTTGTTGCCTCCCTCCAGGGGCTGATGTCCACACCAGGTGGGGTGGAGCCAGGCGGTTGGCCCCACCCACTGAGGAGTTCACAGTCCTGGAGGCGGGAAAAGGAAGGCAGATCAGTTAGGGAAGTGCAAGAGAGAGGAGTGAAGTAGTGGTGGAGGAGTAAACTGATCGTGTCCGGGTGTGTGGCCCGGGCACTAAGAGCAAGGTTGGCAGACGGTTGTGGCCGTCTGCAGGAGAGGCAAATCAACGCGGAACCGTAGGACCGGGGTCGGGCGGTGGCCCGCCGGTACCGAACCGGGGAGCGAAGTGAAGCCAGCACACACCGGCAGGGCCTGCGGACCCCGACCAGGTTTGGAGTCGCCGTTAAGAGGTCAAATCCGTCAGTGACCGGAACTACAGGGGTTTCCTAACAGCCAAGACCCAATAGAAGGCAACCGTCCAACCAGTAGAAGGAAATACAGCTACCGCCACAGCTAGAGTTCCAAGGGTCAGAGCCTGCGGGCAAAAGGGCTCCTCCGGCACATATACACGCTGGGGAGCGGGTTACCATTGGGAAGCCATCGGGACCGAACATAGACAAAAGGTGCAGGGAAAGGCAGCTACCACCAACCGTCCGGGAGAAACCACAGCAGCCGGCTGCAGGACCCGTCCATCCAGCCGTTTGGTTTACCAGAGACTTTGCGTACATTTGTGGCTGAGTGAGTACAACCGTGCCATCCGGCACCGCGCTGCACAGTCCAGGCGACCCTGCACCTTGCCAGCCCTGCCTCCCCGTCACCTCAACGGGCCCCGGGACCACCAACCCCTACCCACGGAGGGGGGACAACAACATCCCAGCTGCTCCCTACCATCACTCCCGAGATCCCCGTCACCAGCAGCGGTGGTGCCCAATTTCACCACAACCCGTGGGTGGCATCACGGACTAACTCCCCCAAACCAACGCCCCCCCCCTTTCACTCACGGGCGAGGAGCGCCACTCGAGTCCCCGGATCCGGCCCACCGCTCGAGCCACCGAGCAGCCATCGCAGCAGAGCCGGACCTGAGCGTTAGCGAGCGCAGCGGCGTCCTCCCCGCCCGCAACATCTCCATCACGTGACAAATTACATCATACCTGAAAGAAGCCCATACATTCTAGCATCTACCTTTATATTTAGTGCATGCAGCCCCGGAAGTGAATGTGTGACCTGGATGCAGCTTGCCGCCATGACATGGAGCTTTGGTGAGTACAACGCGCGCGCTCCTATCCCTTCCACCAACTATTTTAATCTCCGGATTCTGGTTCCCATACACATATATGGGTACCGGATTCCTGAATGCAACCGGATTTTAAAAAAAAAAATGAACAGGGAGTCGCCGGTCCCGGTTTTCTGCGAGTCCTCCCAGCTCTACTTATAATCGTAATAATAATTTAGCATTGTTTTCTAATGTGTCCATAAAAATATTGTCTGTCTGCGATTTTTTTGATACATTTTCAGGAAAAAAAAAAAATCAAAAGTCAAGTTGGCAACCCTGGCGGTCGAACACCAACAAATCAATAAATTGTCACCGGAGAACCCCTTTTATGTTTTTATATTAAAATATAATTTTTATTATTTCATCTCTGGCATGGTTTCCATTCAGAGGAGCCTCACTGACCTCTAGGATTCCTCTTAGATCTTTCATATTGTTCCTAACTTTGGAGTAAACTGGGCAATTCTTCCTGTTGGGAAGGATGGACCATAAAATGAAGCTGCAATGCAGATTTGGACATCACTCTGCCTCCACCCCTCGAATCTTCCACAGTCCCATTCCCACTCATGGAAAAACTTCACTTCTGCACCATGTTTTCACCCATCAACATTAAAAGTTCCCATTTCCCATCGAACGCCATGTCACATACAGAGCCATCAGCTTTATCCAACCACCACGACAAGGCAGACTCTTTTCACAGGACCCTACTCTAACCTATTAAAAACATTCTTAAAATACACAATACTCTTCTTAGGTATATTTTTCTTTATTTTCCTATAAGGGAATGTATCACATACATTTTTTTAAACTAATTGAAACCAGATTGTGATAATTTTTTTTATAATCTGCATTTCTGATCACAGATTATTATATTCTGAAAATGTATCTAAACTGCTCTCTTGCCTGTTTGGCGATATGGACAATGGTCATATGCATGTATATATATCACAAGTCTTTATAGGGGACTCTATTGCCTTGTAAGAGTTTTCTATACATGTACTCATGTTTAGGGACAAGCAGATGTCATTATGCAGGAAGGGGGAAGAGGTGAGCTGTGACACTACCCACTGTAAGTGGACAGGCGCATGTACCTCATCACTTCGGGCTCTCAACTCCTGCATATAATGTGCCATATGCCGCATGGGCCTGGAGCGCGCCGGCAGCTTAGGAACAAAGGGTGGGCAAGCAGCGTCTGACGTCATTAATGCCAGATGCGGCCAGCCTTGTCTACTGTGGCCATACAATGTAAGTAGTTGGACCGGAATCCCCCCATTGCTTGTTGGTCAGGTGTGTGGGCCCGTGTGGAGTTCTTAATCCTATAAAGACATACAGTCAGTGGCGTAACTACCGCGGTCGCGATCGCGACCGGGCCTGGGAGGGTAGGGGCCTGGCGGCCGCCAGGCAGATCAGCAGCCAGCTCTTGTCAGTGTGAGAGGAGCTGTGCTGATCTGTCACAGACCTCGCGGCCGCTTTTTGACCCGCTGCCGCCGCCGACACCGGGCCCCCCTGCCTGATGTCAGCGACGGCATCGGGGCCTCCCCCGTCACCGCGCACAGTAATGATGAAGCATAGCGCAGCCGGTGCCGCGCTATGCATCACCATTCTCCCCCTGTGCGATGACGTCACTCCCGAGCGACTGCTGTGCTGAGTGCACAGAGTGCAGGACGGGAGGACGCCGACCGCAGCACCGGGAGAACGAGCAGCGGGGAAGACAGCAGCGGTGGAAGGAAGAGAGAAGGTGAGTACTTGGGTTTTTTTTAATATAAGTGAGTAAACGGTGGCCAGAGGCTTGGGAAGGCAGTTCTGGGGAAGCTGCATTATTGTACATGGAAGCCTGGAGAGGCTGCTTTATACATGGAGGTCTGAGGAGGCTGCATTATATGTGGAGGTCTGGGGTAGCTGCATTATTATACATGGAGGCCTGGAGAGGCTGCTTTACACATGGAGGTCTGAGGAGGCTGCATTATATATGGAGACCTGGAGAGGCTGCTTTATACATGGAGGCCTGTAGAGGCTGCTTTATACATGGAGGTCTGGGGAGGCTGCATTATATATGGAGGTCTGGGGTGGCTGCATTATTATACATGGAGGCCTGAAGAGGCTGCTTTATACATGGAGGTCTGGGGAAGCTGCATTATTATACATGGAGGCCTGGAGATACTGCATTATACATGGAGGCCTGGAGATACTGCATTATATATGGAGGCCTGAGGAGGCTGGGTGCATTGTTATACATGGAGGCCTGGAGAAGCTGGCTGCTACATTATACATGGAGGCCTGAGGAGGCTGGCTGCATTATTATACATGGAGGCCTGGAGAGGCTGGCTGCATTATTATATATGGAGGTCTGGGAGGGCTGCATAATACAAAATGAAGGACACCTTATACATGGAATATAGGGGTGCCTTATGCATGGAGGAGTATGGGGCTGCATAATGCAATATGAAGTTTTATGGGGTTGCGTTATAATACATATAGGACTATGGGGGCTACATTATAATATATGGAGGAGTATGGAGGCTACCTTATACATGGACTATGGGGGTGCATTATAAAACATTGGGGACTATGTGGTGCAGTATAATATATGGAGAACTATGGGGTGAATTATAATATATGGAGAACTATGAGAAATTCAAGATAATACATGGAGGATTATGGGGGTGCATTATAATATATGGAGGACTATGTGGTGCAGTATTATATATTGAGTACTATGGGGTGAATTATAATGCATGGAGAACTATGGGAAATGCATTATAATACATGGAGGACTATGGAAGTGTATTCTAATATATGAAGGGTTATGTGGGACCCTTTATACTATTTGGAAGGCTATGTGGGTGCCATTATTGTATTTGGAGAACTATATACAAGGGGGGACAAAGATACAAGCAGGAGATGGGAACGTTTTGTGCTGAGGGAAAAAGGCTCTTTCCCTCAGTACCCAGCTTTCCCATGCTCTGCTATACATCATGTCTCAGCACCCAGCTTTCCCATGCTCTGATATGGGAAAGCTGGGTGCTGAGGGAAAGATGTATAGCAGAGCATGGGGAAGCAGTGTGCCGAGGACAAGATGGATATCAGAACATAGGAAAGCTGGGTGCTGATAGAGGGATTTCAGATCATGGGAAATCTGGGTGCTGTGGGTAAGAGCCAAGTGTCAGCATCATTATCCTGTACCCCGAGTGTCAGTGTCATTATCCTGTACCCTAAATGTCGATGTACGTGGAGGGGGGGCCCAGGTCTGAACTTTGCACCGGAGCCCATCAAACTCTAGTTACGCCCCTGCATACAGTCATATGAAAAGGTTTGGGCACCCCTAGTAACCTTTTTTCTTTATAACAATTTGGGTTTTTGCAACAGCTATTTCAGTTTCATATATCTAATAACTGATGGACTGAGTAATATTTCTGGATTGAAATGAGGTATATTGTACTAACAGAAAATGTGCAATCTGCATTTCAACAAAATTTGACCGGTGCAAAAGTATGGGCACCCTTATCAATTTCTTGATTTGAACACTCCTAACTACTTTTTACTGACTTACTAAAGCACTAAATTGGTTTTGTAACCTCATTGAGCTTTGAACTTCATAGGCAGGTGTATCCAATCATGAGAAAAGGTATTTAAGGTGGCCACTTGCAAGTTGTTGTCTTATTTGAATCTCCTATGAAGAGTGGCATCATGGGCTCCTCAAAACAACTCTGAAATGATCTGAAAACAAAGATTATTCAACATAGTTGTTCAGGGGAAGGATACAAAAAGTTGTCTCAGAGATTTAAACTGTCAGTTTCCACTGTGAGGAACATAGTAAGGAAATGGAAGAACACAGGTACAGTTCTTCTTAAGCCCAGAAGTGGCAGGCCTAGTAAAATATCAGAAGGCAGAGAAGAAGAATGGTGAGAACAGTCAAGGACAATCTACAGACCACCTCCAAAGACCTGCAGCTTCATCTTGCTGCAGATGGTGTCAATGTGCATCGGTCAACAATACAGCGCACGTTGCACAAGGAGAAGCAGTATGGGAGAATGATGCGAAAGAAGCCGTTTCTGCAAGCACGCCAAACAGTCGCCTGAGGTATGCAAAAGCACATTTGGACAAGCCAGTTACATTTTGGAAGAAGGTCCTGTGGACTGATGAAACAAAGATTGAGTTGTTTGGTCATACAAAAAGGCATTATGAATGGAGGCAAAAAAACACGGCATTCCAAGAAAAGCACTTGCTACCCACAGTAAAATTTGGTGGAGGTTCCATCATGATTTGGGGCTGTATGGCCAATGCCGGCACCGGGAATCTTGTTAAAGTTGAGGGTCGCATGGATTCAACTCAGTATCAGCAGATTCTTGACAATAATGTGCAAGAATCAGTGACGAAGTTGAAGTTACACAGGGGATGGATATTTCAGCAAGACAATGATCCAAAACACCGCTCCAAATCTACTCAGGCATTCATGCAGAGGAACAATTAGAATGTTCTGGAATGGCCATCCCAGTCCCCAGACCTGAATATCATTGAAAATCTGTGGGATGATTTGAAGCGTGCGGTCCATGCTTGGCGACCATCAAACTTAACTGAACTGGAATTGTTTTGTAAACAGGAATGGTCAAATATACCTTCATCCAGGATCCAGGAACTCATTAAAAGCTACAGGAAGCGACTAGAGGCTGTTATTTCTGCAAAAGGAGGATCTACAAAATATTAATGTCACTTTTATGTTGAGGTGCCCATACTTTTGCACCGGTCAAATTTTGTTTAAATGCGGATTGCACATTTTCTGTTAGTACAATAAACCTCATTTCAATCCAGAAATATTACTCAGTCCATCAGTTATTAGATATATGAAACTGAAATAGCTGTTGCAAAAACCCAAATTGTTATAAAGAAAAAAGGTTAACATTAATAGGGGTGCCCAAACTTTTTCATATGACTGTACGAGTTGCCCCCCCTTCATTATGTAGTAATATCCCCCATCTTTACTAATGCCCCCCCCATCCTGGGCCATTTCCTGGGAAATATGTCCCCCATCCTGGTATATATGTCCTCATCCTGGACCCATCCTTCTATACCGTATATGTCCTTATCCTGGTATATATTTTCACCATCCAGTGCCCCCTCCTGGTTTATATAGTCCTCGCCTTGGGCCCATCCTGGTATATATGTCCTCATCCTGGTATAGATGGTCCTCATTCTGGGCCCCATCCTGGTATATATGGTCCCCATCCTAGTATGTATGTACCCTATCCTAGTATCTATGTCTCTACCCTGGGCCCCGGATGAGGATATATGTCCCCACCCTGGTATATATGTCCTCAACCAGGGCCCATCCTGGTATATATGTCCTCATCCGGGGCCCATCCTGGTATATATGTCCTCATCTTGGGCCCATCCTGCTATATATGTCTCCCATCCTGGCATATATGTCCACGTTGCCATCTTATGACTTTAACTTCTGCCTGACCAGATGTTACAGCCAAGGATCACAAGCTGTCTCTCACAGATTTACATTTAAATGTGACTTTTGGATACCCAGTAAACATTGGAGTGATCCAGCAGGTCACAAACTGTTGAAGACTGGATTTGCGAGACGGTGGCTGGTGAATAGAAGACTAAATCCAGGGATCTTAAATTAGTGACAGCCTGAAGAAACAGAATTTACAGATGACACTGCAGGGGCTTGCAGCTAATTCTTTTTATGAGGTAAAACATGGTTTAAAAATCAGGAAGGAAATGTTTTACCTCACAGAAAGCAGAAGCTGCCATCCCATACTTTCCTGTCTGTAAATATTTCTTTTTCCTCCCCTGCCCAGGAGCTGTGGTATGGTCAGACTATGTTTCTGAACGGTCAGACACGGTCATTACATAGTGGGAGCACAATAATAATAATAATAATAATAATATATATATATATATAAAAACATTCTTTTAGAAGTTAGTATGGTATGTTTTTTACGCACGCTTGGAATTCTATGTCCTGTCTCATCTGAAAGACAGAGGCAAGTATTACATACTGCATTGGTTTTTTTTGGGGAAGTGGGGGGAAGGGGGGGGGGGGAAGCATTGGGGAACTAGCCCATAGAAGTAAACAGCACGAATCGCTGAGCTCAGTGACTGGCTGCAGCGTTGTCAAACTGACGTCATCTTTGCAGCCGATTAAAAAATACAGAGGCAGTGGAAGAGACACAGTGCTGCACCCGGGGAGGGTGAAAATATCTCAATTTGCCTTTTTGACCCATTACTAAGCCTATTGACTAAAGTTAGTTGAAACGGGACAACTATGAGTGCTAGGGAAGTCTACGGAGGCACAGACAACAATCTTGTTACCATGTAAAGTGTTCTGGTTGGTAAATTATTATCTAGTGTCCCTGTGGTTCAGATCTCCTCTCCAGTACATTCCTTTATATGCTCTCCTTTTTTCCTGCCTGGTTTCTAAGCAGCAAAATCCACATATGAAGTATGAGGGATTCATCTACACAGCTGAACGCTCCACTACAGCTCCTCATAACCGAGAACAGCTCGATTCATGGGGGTCCAACCACTGGGGCCTTCCAACCCTGAGAACAAAGGGACCATAGACCCTCCTGCTCTCTTGGGGAATAGAAAGTTTGATAGGCCGCTGCCATGTGTGGATGAGTGTCCCAAATAGAAAATACAGGCTGCCATAAACAGCACCTGCAGATTCTGAGGTTTCTGCTTTCTGCTAGCAGAGTTATTAAAACCACTCCATTGGTGAAATGTTGTTGTACCCCTGGAGTACAGTAGTATCACTATTTGCGGCGCTGCCTCGGTCCCGTTCCGCTGTCCTCTGACAGCAGCTTCTGTGTGCTGCTGATGGTGGAGTACAAAATATTAAAGCAAGGGCAATCTGGCCATGGGCCTCCTCAGATTCCTGGGCCAATGGTAGTAGCCCAGATCATTTAAGTTTGAATATGTAGGGAACGTACAGAAATGTAGAAATTTTTGCAAAGTTATTAAACAAGAAAACCTGAAACATCACATGGTCATAAGTATTCACACCCTTTGCTCAGTATTGAGTAGAAGCACCCTTTTGAGATAATACAGCCATGAGTCTTGTTGGGAATGAGGCAACAAGTTTTTCACACCTGGATTTGGGGATCCTCTGCCATTCTTCCTTCCAGATCCTCTATAATTCCGTCAGGTTGGATGGTGAACGTTGGTGGACAGCCATTTTCAGGTCTCTCCAGAGATGCTCAATTTGGTTTAGGTCAGGGCTCTGGCTGGGCCAGTCAAGAATGGTCACAGAGTTGTTCTGAAGCCACTTCTTTGTTATTTTAGCTGTGTGCTTAGGGTCATTGTCTTGTTGGAAGGTGAACCTTCAGCCAAGTCTGAGGTCCAGAGCACTCTGGAAGAGGTCTTCTTCCAGGATATCTCTGTACTTGGCAGTATTCATCTTTCCTTCAATTACAACCAGTCATCCTGTCCCTGCAGCTGAAAAACACCCCCATAACATGATGCTGCCACCACCATGTTTCACTGTTGGGATTGTATTGGGCAGGTGATAATCAGTGCCTGGTTTTCTCCATACATTTCACTTTGAATTATCACCAAAAAGTTCTACCTTCATCTCAGACCAGAGAATGTTATGTCTCAAAGCCTGGGAGTCCTTCATGTGTATTTTTGCAAACTCTATGCGGGCTTTCATATGCCTTTTACTGAGGAGAGCCTTCCATCGGGCCACTCTGCCATAAAGGCCCATCTGGTGGATGGCTGCAGTGATAGTTGACTTTGTGGAACTTTCTCCCATCTCCCTACTGCATCTCTGGAACTCAGCCACAGTGATCTTGGGGTTCTTTTTTACCTCTCTCACCAAGGCTCTTCTCCCATTATTGCTCAGTTTGGCTGGACGGCCAGGTCTATGAAGAGTTCTAGTGGTACCAAACTTATTCCATTTAAGGTTTATGGAGGCCACTGTGCCCTTAGGAACCTTGAGTACTGCAGAAATTCTTTTATAACCTTGTCCAGATCTGTGCCTTGACACAATTCTGTCTCTGAGCTCCTTGGGCAGTTCCTTCTGACCTCATGATTCTCATTTGGTCTGACGTGCACTGTGAGTTGTGAGGTCTTATATAGACAGGTGTGTGCCTTTACAAATCAAGTCCTATCAGTTTAATTAAACACAGCTGGACTCCAATGAAGGAGAAGAACCATCTCAAGGAGGATCACAAGGAACTGGACAGCATATGATTAAAATACGAATGTCTGAGCAAAGGGTGTGAATACTTATGACCATGTGATATTTCAGTTTTTCTTGTTTAAAAAATTTTCAAAAATGTCTACATTTCTGGGTTTTTTCCGACAAGATGGGGTGCAGAGTGGACATTAATGGGAAAAAAATGAACTTTTTTTGAATTTACCAAATGGCTGCAATGAAACAAAGAATGAAAAATGTAAAGGGGTCTGAATACTTTCCGTATCCACTGTACATTAGTGATACCACTCTAGCGGTGAAATAAAAAGACAAACAAAAACACTGGAGTGGTGCTTTACATTCCTATGAAGAATGACAAGAGCCAGTGTTACTACTTATAGCTGCACTTCATTCTTGTATTACAATGTTGCTTAGTTGCTATTCTCCAGCATCTCATAAACAGATCGCCTGACTTAACCCTAAGGCTGGCTGGATTTACATCTGCCTTTGAGAATACCGTTTGCTTGTTCCGTCGCATGAACAGACAAACAGAACTCATCTGTTATAGTGGTATGTGGTCTATTATCATAATGCTGGTCTCTGGTTATTACATTGGACAATACTGGTCTGTATCATTTCAATAACCAGTTAAAAGGTTGTTCTCAAGTTAATACATTTTTTTAATTAGGGAGTTTAAAAAATAAGCAAGTTTGCAATTGACTTGCTTTTTCTATCTGCTTTCATTCTCCTGCAATGAAAACCTTTATCTTTCAAGCTGTACAGCTGGTTTCCATGGACCTTAACCACTGAACAGAGTGCACAGTAGTTACATTCCAAGATTCCAAGGATCCAGCCACCTCTCTCCAGCCCATTGATTTCTATACAGCAGTTAGGCTGGTTTCACATCAGCGTTTTCCTGCCGCACTCGCAGATCCGGCACAAGGACAGTACAGTACAATACAGTTCACTGGCAAGCTCCGGGCACATACGGTCATGTGACCGGAGCATGTGACAGCATGTGACCGGGGCTTTCCGCACTGTCTGTGAACTGTATTGTACTGTACTGCCCTTGTGCCGGATCCGGCAGTGCGGCAGGAAAACACTGATGTGTCTGTGCCCTTAGCTGCTTAGTTCCCTTTTTCTCACTCTCAGCTCCTGAGAAAAATGCAGTTATAAATTCTGCAAAATCACCAGTAACCAGCATGATTTTTCCAAGAACAGTTGTCCAAATCATGGCTCTCACTTTCTTAAGCTGCATGCTTGTTAACCCCTTCACCCCTCGACGATTTTCCGTTTTTTGGGGTTTTTTTTAATTTTTCCTCCCTTTCTTCCAAGATCCATAACTTTTTTATTTTTCCTTTAATATTGCCATATGGGAGCCTGTTGTTTTGTGGGACGAGTTTTACTTTTGAATGAAACCATTAGTTTTACCATATAGTGTACTAAAAAAAATGTGAAAAAAAATTCCAAGTGCCTTCAAATTTCAAAATTAAAGTGCAATTGCACAATTGTTTTTTGGGTTTTTAATTTACCGTATATTCACTATGTGAGAATAAAAAATATTTTTCTATATGCTTTTCTATAACCAAGCTTTTGTATGTGAGGAGCAAAATGGAGCCTAAAAGCCTGCAGCTGATGTCTGATATAAGGAAACACAATGAAGAGATTGATAATAATGATGACTGACTACATCTTTGCAAGCTCTGATTCATCTGCGCAGCTGCGTGATAAGGACTCCATGTTATGCAGAAGAGGAAATTCCCAAATATGGACATAAACCCCATATGGTAAAACTGACCTGGTAATATGATTCTCCAGGTGAGTACGAGTTTGTAAATCGCAAACATGTATCGTTTTACTTTATCTAACTGGTGAAAAAAATTCCAGAAGTTTATAAAAACAATTTTTAAAAAAAATTGCACTTTTGTCACCATTTTCCGAGACCGTAGCGTTCTAATTTTTCAGGATTTGGGGCTCATTGATGGCTTATGTTTTGCATCTTAAGCTGATGTTTTTAATTATACCACTTTTGCGTAGATGCGATGATTTGATCACCTGTTATTGCATTTTAATGCAATGTTGTGACGACCCAAAAAAATAATTTTGGCGTTTGGATTTTTTTTCTCACTATGCTCTTTACCGATCAATTGATTTTATATTTTGATAGATCGAGCATTTTTGAGTGTGGCGATACCGAATATGTATTTTTTTTTTTAGTATTATTATTGTTTGATTCCCAATGGGGCAAAAGGGAGGTGATTTGAACGTTTAGGTTTTTTAATATCTAAAACACTTTCACATTTTTTATTTACTTTACTAGTCCCATCTAGTCCCTAGAGGACTTTATGACTGTACAGTCTGATTGCTTGTGCTTCAGCTGTGAGTGCCGCTGCTCTCCTCTTATCAGTGATATGTGGTCTACATTGGGGATTACATGGAGATTACATATTCAAATTTATATCATCTTCTTCACAAAGGACCCCCAGGACCTGATCAGTGATGTGTGGTCTACACTGGGATTATATGAAGATGACAAATTTGGGTCTATCTCATCTTCTTCATAAAGGGTCCACAGGACATGATCAGTGATGTGTGGTTTACACAATATGGATTACATAGAGATGACATATTTGGGTCCGTATTGTTTTCTTCATATAGGACCTGATCAGTGATATGTGGTCTACACTGGGGATTACATGGAGATGACATATTCCGGTCTATATTATCTTCTTCATTCAGGACCTGATCAGTGATATGTGGTCTACACTGGGGATTACATGGAGATGTCATATTTGGGTCTATATCATCTTCTTCATACTGGACCTCCAGGACCTGATCAGTGATGTGTGATCTAGGGTGATTACATGGAGATTACATATTTGGGTGGTCTATATAATCTTCATTCTGGAACCTGAGCAGTGATGTGTTTTCTACACTTGGGATTACATGGAGATGACATAATCAGAATTGTCTTCTTCATTCAGGACCCCAGGACTTGATCAGTGATGTGTGGTCTACACTGGAGATTACATGGAGATGACATATTTGGGTCTGCATCATCTTCACACTGGACCCTGGGACCTGATCAGTGATGTGTGGTCTACACTGGGGATTACATAGAGATGACATATTTGGGTTTGTGTCATCTTCTTCCTTCAGGACCTGATCAGTGATTTGTGGTCTACAGTGGGGATTACATGGAGATGACATATTTGGGTCTGCATCATCTTCACACTGGACCCTGGGACCTGATCAGCGATGTGTGGTCTACACTGGGGATTACATGGAGATGACATATTTGGGTCTGCATCATCTTCACACTGGACCCTGGTACCTGATCAGTGATGTGTGGTCTACAGTGGGGACTACATGGAGATGACATAATTGGGTCTGTATCATCTTCATTTAGGACCTCCAGGACCTGATCAGTGATGTGTGGTCTACAGTGGGGAATACATGGAGATGACATATTTGGGTCTACATCATCTTCACACTGGACCCTGGGACCTGATCAGTGATGTGTGGTCTACAGTGGGGATTACATGGAGATGACATAATTGGGTCTGTGTCATCTTCTTCCTTCAGGACCCCCAGGACCTGATCAGTGATTTGTGGTCTACAGTGGGGATTACATGGAGATGACATATTTGGGTCTGCATCATCTTCACACTGGACCCTGGGACCTGATCAGTGATGTGTGGTCTACAGTGGGGATTACATGGAGATGACATAATTGGGTCTGTATCATCTTCATTTAGGACCTCCAGGACCTGATCAGTGATGTGTGGTCTACACTGATGATTACACAGAGATTCCACCTTCATCCAGGACCCAATGAGGTGATGCACATCCATTACCTTGCTCACTCCTTCCTCATTCACCTCCAGTCTCCTCTTCAGCTGCATTATCTGCCACATGTCCTCCACAGCGCTGCTTCCCCCCTCCTGGCCAGATTTGCTCCTTTCAATAAGATGTAACCCAGAGGGCAAGGTGTTTAATGCCTCCAGCTGCTTCTCCATGTGCAGGATCCTGCGCTCCATCCTGTCCACATTCTCCTCTTTCTTCTCCGGGATGACTCCTGATGGTGGGTGCTGCCCGGTGCCCCCTGGGAGCTGGACGGTAATATCCTGGATCTGTAGGTGCTTGATGATGGCATGAAGGAGAGTGTGCAGTGCCGTGAAATTCACTGCCCCGACTTCTGGAGTCCCGATGGCCAGTCTGGCCAAGTCTTGCAGACAGATCCTCCCCGGCTCCATCCTCCACATGCACATGTGATTGTGAGCGCTGCTGGGGTGAGAGCACTCCGCACCTTGCAGGACGCCACACCTTCTCCCACCTCCCGCAGTGCATGGCGCCCTCTACAGCCGGGTGACAGAAGCGCAGTACAGGTGTGACTACCTCCTGCCGACCACATGCACTATACGGCTCCAATGGCTCCGGAGCACGCTCCCATACTGCCCCGGGGCAGCTAATATTCCACCGGCGCAAAAGTTTCTGGTTTATTTTGGAGCAGCAGAAAAGAGGCGGGGCTCAGCGTCTCCCGCACAGTTGATTGGCTAATTGTCCACAGCCCCGCCCTGTCCGACCACACCTCCGACCACAGTGTCGCACGTGGGAAGAAGCTTGTAAACATATTGGGGACATTTGTGAATAACTTTGTCACTATTTTCAGTCTTTTTGTCCATGGAGCTACTGGAGGGCTTATTTTAGAACTTTTTTTTTTACAGCATTCATTATTGGGTCAAATAGTTTTAGATTTTCCTAGATTCGACTTTTCTTGACGCAGCTACACAACGTGCGCTTATTGTTTTTATTTTTTTCCGTTTCACTTTATATTTTAGGCCTTATGGGGAACTTGTAAATTAGAGTATTCAAAACTGGGCACTCGAATAAGATGAAGGGATGATTATTTTAAAGAGGTTGGCCACTATTTTAACATTGATGGCCTTAGGCTAGGTTCACATTTCCGTTAAAATGTATCAGTCACAATCCGCGGCTATGGTAAACAACGCAATCCGTTTAGCAGATTCCGTTGTGTCCTATAGACTTGTATTAGTGGCGGAATGCGACTGATTACTTTGCGTTGAATCCGCTGCAGTCAGTCGTTTTTGGACTGACCGCCGGGTGGAAACAACGCAGAATGTAACGTTTTTCAGGCTGTCAAAATTAACGCACCGTTAAGGAATCCGCCGCAGTCCGTCACGCTTGTAATGTATGTCTATGGTGCTGGTTTCCGTCATGCTCTACTGAGCATGCCCAGCATGTTTGGCACACCCACTGGGGTCATGACTGATCCGTCAAAAAACGGACGCACAGCGGATGTAACGGATGCGACGGATCAGTTTTTTTCCACAGGATTCCTGTGAAAGGAATCCTGTGAAAAACACATCCGTTGCGTCAGTTGACATCTAAAAAACAACTGATCCGTTGTTGACGGACCTGACGGATTTAAAACAACGGAAATGTGAACCTAGCCTCAGAGATAAGTCATCAATGTCTGATCCGCCGGGGTCTGACACCTGAGACCCCCACCGATCAGCTGTGTGGTGCAGAGACAACAGGCGGACAGAAATACTCAGTTCCGGAGCTGCTCCGTCCATGGCTTTGTAGAGTGGCGTAGGTCAATAGTTGCGGGCGAGGTGTTCCTCCCTGACATGCTACATCAAAAACATGATCCTAGTCCAATCCAAAAAGAGAGAAAGCTGTGGCACAGTCCATCTAATATTCCAAACTGCTTTATTTCATTCAAATAGAACAGTTAAAATAGCGGGGAAAGAGGTGGGTGCAGGCCCCCATAGACGACGGCCGTTTTGCACCTCCGTGTGCTTCAATGGGTGGACTTGTGTAGTGTGGGCCGTACGCCCATGCAGACCTCACGATACTGATAGCTTTGGCAGGACAGCACCGGATGACGACTCAATCCACCAAGAAGATCATCAGTTCAGTTCAAATGACAAAGCCTTCCTTAATAATCCCTCAACAACCTTATACACAAAAAAGCGGGTACATACAAGTGCATCTTAATAAATTAGATTATCAAAAAGTTAATTTATTTCAGTAATTCAATACAAAAAGGGAAACGCATATATTATATAGAGTCTTTACAAATACAAACAGAATGATCTATTTCAAGTGGTTATTTCTGTTAATATTAATAATTCTGGCTTACAGCCAATGAAACCCCAAAAGTCATTTTCTCAGAAAATTAGAATAATTACCACAAACACGTGCAAAGGCTTCCTAAGTGTTTAAAATGGTCCCTTAGTCTGATTCAGTAGGCTACACAATCATGGGGAAGACTGCTGACATGACAGATGTCCTATTAGACAGTCACTGACACACTCCACAAGGAGGGTAAGCCACAAAAGGTGATTTCTAAAGAAGCTGGTTGTTCACAGAGTACTGTATCTAAGCATATTAATGGCAAGTTAAGTGGAAGGAAAAAAGTGTGATAGAAAAAGGTGCACAAGCAACCGGGATAACCACAGCCTTGATAGGATTGTTAAGAAAAGGCCATTCAAAAATTTGGGGGAGATTCACAAGGAGTGGATTGCTGCTGGAGTCAGTGCTTCAAGAGCCACCACATACACACGTATCCAGGACATGGGCTACAAGTGTCGCATTCCTTGTGTCAAGCCACTCATGACGCCAGAAGCGTCTTACCTGGGCCAAGGAGAAAAAGAACGGGACTGTTGCTCAGTGGTCCAAGGCGTTGTTTTTAGATGAAAGTTTGCATTTCATTTGGAAATCGCGGTCCCAGAGCCTGGAGGAAGAGTGGAGGCCACAATCCAAGCTGCTGAGGTCTAGTGTGAAGTTTCCATAATCAGTGATGGTTTGTGGAGCCATGTCATTTACTGGTGTAGGTCCACTGTGTTTTATCAAGACCAAAGTCAGCGCAGTCATCTACCAGGTTGTTTTAGAGCACTTCATGCTTCCCTCTGCCGACAAGATTTTCGGAGATGAAAATTTGATTTACAGCAGGACTTCGCACCTGTCCACACTGCCAAAAGTACCAATACCTGGTTTAATAACCACAGTATCACTGCGCTTGATTGGCCAGCAAACTCGTCTGACCTAAACCCCATAGAGAACCTATGGGGTATTGTCAAGAGGAAGATGAGAGACACCAGACCCAACAATGCAGATGAGCTGAAGGCTGCTATCAAAGCACCCTGGGCTTCCATAACACCTCAGAAGTGCCACAGGCTGATCGCCTCCATGCCACGCCGTATTGATGCAGTAATTCATGCAAAAGGAGCCTGGACCAAGTATTGAGGCATTTACTGTACAGAGTTTTCAGTCCAACATTTCTGAGTTTAAAATAATTTTTTCAGTTGGTCTTATATAATACTAGAAGGTGGCCCGATTCTAACGCATCGGGTATTCTAGAATTTATTGTGTAGTTAATGTATGATTTTTGTTATATATATAGATGTTGTTGTGTGTAGTTGCCAAGTGTTTGTCTAGGGCTGTAAATGTTCTGGGTGTTGTCTGGGTGGGGATGTGTGAGAGCGGTGTTGTTTGTGTGGAGCGCTGTGTGTGTGTTGCGTTGTTTGTGGAGCGCTGTGTGTCTGCAGTGTTGTCTGTGTGTGGTGCTGTGTGTGTGTTGCGCGGTTGGTGTGGGTGTGGGGTGCGTGTGTGTGTTTTGGGGGGAGGTATGTTTTGTGCAATGTGTGTGTGTTGCGCGGTATGTGCATATATTTGTGTATGCTGCGGTGTTTGTGTGTTGGGTGTTGTGTGTGTGCGGCGTTGTCTGTGTGTGTGGGTGTCTGTGTAGGGCGGTGTTTGTGGTTCCCAGTGTGTGTGGTGTGTTGTGCAGTGCGCGTGTGGCAGTGTGTGTGTGTGTTTTGGGGGGAGGTGTGCACCCCCATCGTGCTCCATCCCCCATGCTGCGCACCCCCCATAGTGCTCCATCCCCCATGCTGCGCACCCCCCGTCGTGCTCCATCCCCCATGCTGCGCACCCCCCGTCGTGCTCCATCCCCCATGCTGCGCACCCCCATCATGCTCCATCCCCCATGCTGCGCACCCCCCGTCGTGCTCCATCCCCCATGCTGCGCACCCCCCGTCGTGCTCCATCCCCCATGCTGCGCACCCCCCGTCGTGCTCCATCCCCCATGCTGCGCACTCCCCGTCGTGCTCCATCCCCCATGCTGCGCACCCCCCGTCGTGCTCCATCCCCCATGCTGCGCACCCCCCGTCGTGCTCCATCCCCCATGCTGCGCACCCCCCGTCGTGCTCCATCCCCCATGCTGCGCACCCCCCGTCGTGCTCCATCCCCCATGCTGCGCACCCCCGTCGTGCTCCATCCCCCATGCTGCGCACCCCCCGTCTCGCTCCATCCCCCATGCTGCGCACCCCCCGTCTCGCTCCATCCCCCATGCTGCGCACCCCCCGTCTCGCTCCATCCCCCATGCTGCGCACCCCCCGTCTCGCTCCATCCCCGATGCTGCGCACCCCCCGTTGCGCTCCATCCCCCATGCTGCGCACCCCCGTCGCGCTCCATCCCCCATGCTGCGCACCCCCCGTCGCGCTCCATCCCCCATGCTGCGCACCCCCCGTCGCGCTCCATTCCCCATGCTGCGCACCCCCCGTCGTGCTCCATCCCCCATGCTGCGCACCCCCCGTCTCGCTCCATCCCCCATGCTGCGCACCCCCCGTCGCGCTCCATCCCCCATGCTGCGCACCCCCCGTCGCGCTCCATCCCCCATGCTGCGCACTCCCCATCGTGCTCCATCCCCCATGCTGCACACTCCCCATCGTGCTCCATCCCCCATGCTGCGCACTCCCCATCGTGCTCCATCCCCCATGCTGCGCACCTCCCATCGTGCTGTACAGTCACACATCAGACAGTATACACGCACACATCTGATCGCATACATTCACACCCCACTTCTGCCTGTGCCCTCCTGTGGGCGGTCCCAGCAGCTGTGCTGCACGCCGTACTCCTCTGCCTTCTACCGACACACACACATCCAATCGCATACACGCACACATCCGATCGCATACACGCACACATCCGATCGCATACACACACACATCCGATCGCATACACGCACACACCCGATCGCATACACGCACACACCCGATCGCATACACGCACACATCCGATCGCATATACGCACACATCCAATCGCATACACGCACACACACATTGATGATATCGCACATACGCACTCACAGACTCACAACATCCGGAGATACCACATGCCTCCGGCAGGTCCTGGAAGGTCACTGCACGCACAGTATCGCCGCCTAGAAGCAAGCGATATCACTGGATGTTGTGAGTGTGTGGATGCGATCTGATGTGTGTGTGAGAGTGAGTGTGATCTGATGAGTGTGATCTGATGTGTGTGTGTCTGTTCTTATATGTGTGTGTGTGTGTTCCGCCGCTGCAGGACCTTGATGCGCTCACCTGCTCCCGGTCGGCTTCTGGTGAGTATGATCGGGGGTCTTCTTTCTTCTCTCTTCTGCACATGTGTACCGGGAGCCGGTGTACGCTGGTAACCATGCTACACAATATTACCCGATGTGTACCATGGTTACCAGCGTACCCCGCCCCCCGCACGCACGGGAGCCCACACCAGTGTACGCCGGCGTACGCTGGTGTGGGCTCCCGGGGGTACAGCACTCACCTGGGAGTCGGGGCTCCGTGTCGGTTCGGGGAATGCGTGCGGGGGGCGGGGCCAGGGCAGGCATGCAATGCGTGAGGGGGGCGGGGCGTGGTCGAGTTGCCAATGCGTGCAGGGGGCCAGGGCGAGAGGCCAATCCGTGTGGGGGGCGGAGCCTGGGTGAGCGGCCAATCCGTGCGGGGGGGGGGGGGAAGAGCCGAGGCGAGGCGAGCGGCCAATGAGAAGCTTGTCGCAGTAGCGACAGAATTTTGGAGCAAGACAGACAGACAGACAGAATAAGGCAATTATATTTATATATATATATATATATATATATATATATATATATATATATAGGCTAGAAGGTGGCCCGATTCTACGCATCGGGTATTCTAGAATTTACGTATTGTGTAGTTAATGTATGATTTTTGTTATATATATATATATATATATATATATATAGATGTTGTTGTGTGTAGTTACCAAGTGTTTGTGTAGGGCGCTGTACATGTTCTGGGTGTTGTCTGGGTGTGGTGGGGTGAGAGCGGTGTTGTTTGTGTGTTGCGTTGTTTGTAGAGCGCTGTGTGTCTGTAGCGTTGTGTGTGTGTGTTGCGCGGTTTGTGTGGGTGTGGGGTGTGTGTTTTGGGGGGAGGTATGTTTTGTGCAATGTGTGTGTTGTGCGGTATGTGCGTATATTTGTGTGTGCCGCGGTGTTTGTGTGTTGGGTGTTGTGTGTGTGGGGCGTTGTCTGTGTGTGTGGGTGTCTGTGTAGGGCAGTGTTTGTGGTTCCCAGTGTGTGTGTGGTGTGTTGTGCAGTGCGTGTGTGGCGGTGTATGTGTGTGTGTGTGTGTGTTTTGGGGGGGGGGGGAAGGTGTGCACCCCCCATCGTGCTCCATCCCCCATGCTGCACACCCCCCATCGTGCTCCATCCCCCATGCTGCGCACCCCCCATCGTGCTCCATCCCCCATGCTGCGCACTGCCCATCGTGCTCCATCCCCCATGCTGCGCACTCCCCATCGTGCTCCATCCCCCATGCTACGCACTCCCTATCGTGCTCCATCCCCCATGCTGCGCACTCCCAAACGTGCTCCATCCCCCATGCTGCGCACTGCCCATCGTGCTCCATCCCCCATGCTGCGCACTCCCCATCGTGCTCCATCCCCCATGCTACGCACTCCCTATCGTGCTCCATCCCCCATGCTGCGCACTCCCAAACGTGCTCCATCCCCCATGCTACGCACTCCCTATCGTGCTCCATCCCCCATGCTGCGCATTCCCCATCGTGCTCCATCCCCCATGCTGCGCACTCCCAAACGTGCTCCATCCCCATGCTGCGCACTCCCCATCGTGCTCCATCCCCCATGCTGCGCACTCCCCATCGTGCTCCATCCCCCATGCTGCGCACTCCCCATCGTGCTCCATCCCCCATGCTGTGCACCCCCCATCGTGCTCCATCCCCCATGCTGCGCACTCCCAAACGTGCTCCATCCCCCATGCTGCGCACTGCCCATCGTGCTCCATCCCCCATGCTGCGCACTCCCCATCGTGCTCCATCCCCCATGCTACGCACTCCCTATCGTGCTCCATCCCCCATGCTGCGCACTGCCCATCGTGCTCCATCCCCCATGCTGCGCACTCCCCATCGTGCTCCATCCCCCATGCTACGCACTCCCTATCGTGCTCCATCCCCCATGCTGCGCACTCCCAAACGTGCTCCATCCCCCATGCTACGCACTCCCTATCGTGCTCCATCCCCCATGCTGCGCATTCCCCATCGTGCTCCATCCCCCATGCTGCGCACTCCCAAACGTGCTCCATCCCCATGCTGCGCACTCCCCATCGTGCTCCATCCCCCATGCTGCGCACTCCCCATCGTGCTCCATCCCCCATGCTGCGCACTCCCCATCGTGCTCCATCCCCCATGCTGTGCACCCCCCATCGTGCTCCACAGTCACACATCAGACAGTATACACGCACACATCTGATCGCATACACTCACACACACACCCCACTTCTCCCTGTGCCCACCGGTGGGCGGTCCCAGCAGCTGTGCTGCACGCCGTGCTCCTCTGCCGACACTCACAAATCCGATCGCATACACTCACACATCAGAACACACTCACACACATCCGATCGCATACACGCACACACACACTGACGATATCGCACATACGCGCTCACACAATCACAACATCCGGAGATACCACATGCTTCCGGCCATGTGATCCTCCGGCAGGTCCTGGAAGGTCACTGCACGCACAGTGTCGCCGCCGAGAAGCAAGCAATATCACGGGATGTTGTGAGTGTGTGGATGCGATCTGAGGTGTGTGTGAGAGTGAGTGTGATCTGATGTGTGTGTGTGTGTCTGTTCTTATGTGTGTGCGTGTGTGTGTGTGTGTGTGTGTGTTCCGCCGCCGCAGGACCTTGATGCGCTCACCTGGGAGCCGGTGTACGCTGGTAACCATGCTACAATATTACTCGGTGTTCCATGGTTACCAGCGTACCCCGCCCCCTGCTCGCACGGGAGCCCACACCAGCGTACACCGGCGTACGCTGATGTGGGCTCCCGGGGGTACAGCACTCACCTGGGAGTCGGTTCGGGAAATGCGTGCGGGGGGCCGGGCCAGAGCGAGCGTGCAATGCGTGAGGGGGGTGGGGCGTGGCCGAGTTGCCAATGCGTGCAGGGGGTCGGGGCGAGAGGCCAATCCGTGCGAGGGGGCGGAGCCGAGCGGCCAATCCGTGCGGGGGGCGGGGCCATGGCGAGCCCAGCGGCCAATCTGCTGTTTGTCACCGTAAGGACACAATTTTGGAGCAAGACAGACAGACAGACAGAATAAGGCAATTATATATATAGATTCTAATTTTCTGAGATAATGACTTTTGAGTTGTCATTGGCTGTAAGCCATAATCACCAACATTAACAGAAATAAACACTTGAAATAGATCACTCTGTGTGTAATGACTCTATATAATATGGGTGTTTCCCTTTTTGTATAGAATTACAGAAATAAAATTAACTTTTTGATGATATTCTAATTTATTGAGATTCACTTGTAGCTTCCAGCATCTTTCAGCAATAGAGGACATGCTCAGACACACTTTCAGTCCCATCTGTTCCTGTTTGGTCCTGCAAAACCCAGTCTAGCACCACCGTTTTGTCTATTTTCATGTCTTATACTCCTCGTAGAGGAGGGGGTAAGTTTTTCTTCTGCCAATATGACTAGAGTTGAGCTTTAGACATTTATGGAAAAAATAGTTTATTTCAATAAAGACTCCCTCAAACTATCCCTAATTCACCAATCTATTATCTAAAATGTTTCCACAAAGCTCCCCTGTCGTAGTCCACAATCCCTGAATGCAGCTCCAGTGACTATGAATAACAATAAGTACAGCTATTCCCAGGCACCCGATAGTGACTCACTGAGCGCAACGTTGATCCGGCGACTCTGAGGAGAGTTGATGTTACTACCTGGTGCCTGGAAATAGCTGTACTTTGTTATCCATAGTCGCTGGAGCTGCATTCGGGGATCCTGGACTACGACGGAGGAGATTTGTGGAAACATTTTTGATAATAGATTAGTGAATGAGGGATAGTTTGAGGGAGTCTTTATTGAAATAAGCTATTTGAGGGTCTTTTTTATGACTGGGTTAGTAATGTGGTGTCTGATAGATGCCTGGGTTTGAGGCCAGCTGACATTACACTACTGACATCAACTCCAAAAATATTACCCCGATTGCAACCGTACCAAGGCAGTCAGACGAGATGGGCAAAGTGCCAGAATTGGCGCATATAATGTAATTTGCCAATTCTGGGGCAGCTCCATCGCTGGTATTTTTAGACTGGAAAGAGGTCAATGTCCATGGAACGTCCCAGCCGTTCACCCCTCAGCTGTCTGCTTTACCTTAGCTAATTATCAAAAATTGGGGGACCCATTTTTTAAAATTCTTTCCAAAGCTAAAAACACCCTTTAATGCCACATAAAAAGCAAATGTACAAACTCTGCTCTAATCTAAGCTCTCCATCCCAAATCAAATTTCCCTGAACTGCTTCCAGAGGACAGCATGCCGAGCAATGCACACCTGATATCATATAAGACCCGATGATACGATATGGCCGGCCAATTACAGTGATGCCAGTAGCTAACATGGCAACAGCCTTATTGTGTATGGCAGGCAATCCCCACATGTGGGGTGGGGAGTCAAGCAAGGCGTCCGAGTAACGAGCATGCCCAAGCACCCCGGTGCTCTATCGAGTAGTGCTGAACACACTCGCTTATCACTACTTCTTTACTGGTCCATATGAGAAGGTCGTCATCCTCGATTTTCAGCATCTGTAAATCAAGAACTATCGATTCCAGAAATGACGACACATTATAGTTTTGGTAACACATTGTAATATTTATTAAAATAAATCTCGCATTGCCATTTATTCTGCAGTAAAATGAAAAGTTCATCTGTAACAATTCCCATCGTGGTCAGATTTCCCATCACTCAGACATCTAAACATCTTCACTTCCAAGCCCCCCTTCTCCCAATGACTACAGACCATTCGTAGCTTCCCGGTGCTGGCTATTGGGTTTCCAATTGTGGCCAAATCTTCAGGGGCAGCTATAAAGCAATCTCACATTATCTGAGACATGCAGGACGCACAGAAAAGTCACAGAAAAATCACAAATTTCAAGCAACAACTCATGAATAATGATCACAGAACAGACAGAGTCTTTAGATTTGCTTAATAAAAAAGCCCATACAAGCCGAAGTTTAAGAAAGATATTAAATATTTTATTAAAGTGCTGTTGAGTACAAAAATACATAGATATACATATGGACCAGAGGAAACGGTGCTGAAGGGGAAAGAACCCCACGTGTCCCGGAGAGTGGAATGGGAAGATTATTCCTCAGCCGTGATCTTAAAATACCATAAGCAGAGCTGCATCATAACCTAAAAGGGAGGAATCCACATAGAGTGAAAAAAGCCTTCCATGCACCATATAGTAAGGGCAGCACTACTCACCTACTCAGATCACTGAAAGACCGGGATAAACACGGGGGGACCGGCGTCCCAACACATGTTTCGCGTTTAGGTATGCTTCGTCGGGGGATATGTATATCTATGTATTTTTGTACCCAACAGCACTTTAATAAAATATTTAATATCTTTCTTAAACTTCGGCTTGTATGGGCTTTTTTATTAAGCAAATCTAAAGACTCTGTCTGTTCTGTGATCAATCTCACATTATCGCCACTGTCAGGGTACCAGCCATGCATTGGCAGCACTGAATGCACAGTTATGTGGAGGATGAAAGTCTCTTTAGGCTGGACATTTATGGCATTATGATTCAATCCATCCTATGTGCCATATGTGTAACCTTCACTATCCCGTTAGCTTGCTGTCACACTAATTACAAAAAGAGTCTATTTGTTCTTTAGAACCAGCGCCACTCTTGTCCAAGTGGCTGCGTCTGGTATTGCAGGTAAGAAATTAATACAGATGAGCTGCAATAACACACAACCCACAATTGAGGTTTTCAGGAAGAACAAATAACCAGTCTCCTTTCTCTAATTTTGGGCAATTTATAGAGAAAAGCTCTAGTCGTTACAATACTCTTAAAGAAGCCCTCCCATTAAGTTTTTTTTTTTAATTAGGTTTGTATATATGTAACTTGGAAGTGTATGAATATACTCACTAGTGTCCAGCGCCGTTCTGCTCCTCTTCTTAGTGATGTCACCACTCTTCAGACTCTCCGAGTCACACTGTTCTCTGCGTGACCCAGAAGTGGATTTTACAATGTAAGTCTATGGAACGTCAAAATGAGGCCTCGGTACCACTTTGCGCATAGCTTTCGATGTGAGAGCATCGGAAGCGATATGCCAATGAACCTCTGCTGCCAGTATGAGCCAAGGGTCATGCGACTGTGATGTGATCTTGCGATTGTATCACAGCTGCGGAGAGGGAGGGAACACTTTCTCCCCATCTCCTCCCCTGCCTGTCTCTTTGTACATCGCACTGCAATCAGATGACATGTGAGTGCAGTGGGATGTTTCACATGCACCCATAGACTAGTATGGGTGTGTGAGCCGAGAATGGTTACCAAATGCAGCATACTGCGCTTCATTTCTCATGCTGATATGGCATGAAAAAAAATCGCAGATGGACACTGCCTCCTAGTTTTGCACTGGTGCGAGAGTGCAATCCAATGTTTTATCGGATTGCACTCACCCCTACAAAACGCAAGTGGAGCTGTGGCCTAAAAGAGACTCACATGCAAAGTGATCCGGATTGTCTGAAGAGCAGTGACGTCATCGAGAAGAAGAGCGGAGCTGGATCATGAAGAAGGTGGCGGTAGGTGAGTATACTGTATTAACACACTGACACCACATTACATGCATATATACACTGATTTAATGAAAAAACAAATACAAAACAAAATATAAGGGAATGGCTTCTTTAAGACATTGATGATGGGGCCTGGTACTGTACAATGGATACGGAATTTATTCCTTTTATTTGGCTATTGCACTTGCTGCATCATTTCCAGTTTAGTTTTTTTGTATTTAATGCTCTCTAGCCTGAAGCTAAAATATGAGTACACAGTTTTCACATAACTCATCTTATTAAAAAGAAAATGCTACAAAGTAGACAGCATACCATGATGCTCAGCATGTAGATAAAGGCTATACAATGTGCAACAAATAAGAAAACATCCAGTTCATTTGTGATTCGAGATGCAATTTACAATTCCATGTAGTACCTCTGGAAAAACAGTAGGTGTCACTGTTGGCACTTCTATGACAAGCACAGGAGAAATGACAGCAGAATCAGCAAAATATATCTTTGTCCCGTGTTAGCCAGTAGAGATAGAACATTGTTTAAAAGAACTGAAGTCCTCAGTGGTTGATACCTTTTAATGGCTAACTGAAAAGATGGTAATAATTGCAAGCTTTCCAGACTACTCAGGTCTCTTCATCAGGCTCAATATTGATATAGATAGTTATAGTTATAGATATTGAGCCTGATGAAGAGACCTGAGTAGTCTGGAAAGCTTGCAATTATTACCATCTTTTCAGTTAGCCAATAAAAAGGTATCAACCACTGAGGACTTCAGTTCTTTTAAACTATTTTCTAGCAGAATCAGCATTATTTTTTTAACCTATATATTGGTCTTCTTCTATAGAGGATCACAGGAATCGTTCATATTCTACAGATCACAGAATTGTACAGATTTCAGTGTTCATTGATTAAATTAGCCAGAGCCAGTGCATGGGCAACTCAATTTACCTATTGAAATCTATAGGTGTACTGTATATAGTTTTTCATTAGCAGTGAGGATAAAACAGGCTCTCCTGGATCAGCTGATGCGGGGGGCACATCCAGAGAAGGAGTTATACAATCCGGAATATTCTTTTATTTGTGTGTGTATAGTAATGCATATAGTAAATATGTACCATAACATGTAATTGCATCAGGAGGTGAGAGGTGCTACTGCCATGACATCTGCCTACCTTTCAGATCTCATATTAATATAAATAGGGGGGTGCACCATTCCTGCTGAGCAGCCAGCACTCTACCCTCCCAGTATGGAAGGGAGAAATGCTCAATATCCCATTTAAAGAGGTTGTCCAAATCACTTTTGTGACGGAGCCTGTGGAACCCTGCACCGGTCCTAAGAAGAAGAAGGCGGCCATGCTGATTTATCTCTATGTCCTCTGCTAAGTTTTCCTTGTGCAGCACCTAGGTCACCCAGCTGTGCAGGAAACTGCATCTGACCCTATGTATACACTGGGGCCTGTACAGATAAGAAACTCCCTTTAAACAGCAGTGTAAAGGCCACGTCTCACTAAGCGCCATCGCTGCCGAGTCACGGTTTTTGTGACGCAACAGCGATCTTGCTAGTGATGTCACTGTGTGTGACATCCAGCAACGACCTAGCCCCTGCTGTGAGGTCGTTGGTTGTTGCTGAATGTCCTGGACCATTTTTTGGACGTTGCTCTCCCGCTGTGAAGCACACATCGCTGTGTTTGATAGCGAGAGAGCAACGATCTGAATGTGCAGGGAGCCGGCTTCTGCGGACGCTGGTAACCAAGGTACACATTGGGTAACCAAGCAAAGAGCTTGCTTGGTTACCAGATATTTACCTTGGTTACCAGCGTCCGCAGCTTCTAGAAGCCGGCTCCCTGCACACGTAGCCAAGGTACACATCAGGTAACTATAAGCAAAGTGCTTTGCTTAGTAACCCGATGTGTACTATGGATACAAAGCACAGCGTCGTTACACGGGCTGCTGGTGGCTGATCTCTGATCGCTGTGGAGATCTGCCTGATTGACAGCTCACCAGCGACCATGTAGCGACGCACCAACGATCCCTGCCAGGTCAGATCGCTGGTGGGATCGCTGGAGCATCGCTAAGTGTGACGGTATCTTAACTCTGGTTTTCTGTTCCAGGTCAGATACAGTAATCAGTGTAATTCATTTTTTTTCCCTCTCTTATCTATTGATATCAAAGGCTCAGGGTGTTGCTCTCCATCAGTGTCTCCCCCATGCTTTACACTGCAGCTCTGCTAGAACATACTTTGTGAATAAAACATAGATTCCCAGTGTAATGTAGAAGATTATAATCCATGCTTTCCCCTGATGTTATTTTATGTATAGGCTGGAATTATGTGTAAAAATCAAATGACCTCTGTCATTCCCGCACCATTGCATGCATACGGTATATCCCACGCATGGCCGCTCTTCCAGTCTGTGCAACGTACAAGATCTCCCTACATGGCAAAGAAGGATCCGCACTGCAGCCGCGTCTTTTCATCCTCTGTACATTGAAAACAATTGAGAGCATCTGCCCACATATATCAAAAGCTGGTGCATGCCACCAGAATCAGCTAGCAAATAAGGAATTTGTATTGTGAGTTTAAAGGGACTGTCCAGGATTCATGATATACCTTCTCGACATACACAACTGATGATCAAGACTGAGAATGAGTAAGATATTACATCTCAGCCTCATTCAAGTGAACACGCCTGCAATGCAATACCAGGCACAACCATGGACAAGAGGGGTGCTGTTTCTGAAAAAAAAATCAAGACACTCTCTGCACGCCTGGACAAGCTCCTTTTAATGTCTAATGATATCCCAATAGTGTCCATATGTCCTAAGTGGTAGTGCCTTCACTACGGCCTGCATAACAGGAAAATCATACACAATTTCTGTAGCATCCAACTTCGGAAAAACACATATTTTACAAGTGTCTGCGAATGATCCTTTATGCGACCACAACAACCTCACCCGAACCAGCAACAAAATACCCCAAAACATAGCACTGGAACAAATCGCAAGTTATAATCCTGGAGTACACGTTTTTTCAACCTTACTAAATCATAAAAAAACCCTAAAATTAAAATATTGTCCACAAAATGATATTATTGTACGTTATTTAAAAGAAGAAGAAGTAAAATACAGAAAACTGCCTAGAACAGGTCAATTCCTACAGAAGGAAGCCAAGCTTGGTAAACGGATTCACCCTGGCAGAGCTTTACATAGCATACTATGTACAATATACATGAAAACACCACGGTGAATAGCATAGCCCTGTAGATTATTGCCCAGGTCCCCCTTATACATGGATATACTGGAGGGACAAGGATTCACAAGACATCAGTATCATGGTCGCCTACAGAGACGCGTCTATCAGACTTATAGCAGTATGTACAGTGTGAAAATATAGCTCTACATCTACACATAGGCTGTATACACAGTTGTATATACATTTGCAAATTTACTACTATGCATACTGTACACCTTTGTAGACATTTACATGTCTGCTCCTTTGTCAGCACAGAGCATACCAAAATGTATGTGGTTGTCAGGCGATATTAAAAGTTCTTTAGTTGTCAGAATGTAATTTAATACACACTAATTCTGAATTATTTCAGGCCCCCTGTCCCGATGCTGACATATTATAGAAGGGGGCTGGCTGCCTGCCTCTGTTTATTTGCCAAGTCAGCTCTCTTCCTCATCCCTGATCCGCTGTGATAAAGAATAAAGAAGGGGGCTGGCTTTGCTCAAACAGACAGCCTGCTCTCTTCCTCATCCCTGATCCGCTGTGATAAAGAATAAAGAAGGGGGCTGGCTTTGCTCAAACAGACAGCCAGCTCTCTTCCTCATCCCTGATCCGCTGTGATAAAGAATAAAGAAGGGGGCTGGCTTTGCTCAAACAGACAGCCTGCTCTCTTCCTCATCCCTGATCCGCTGTGATAAAGAATAAAGAAGGGGGCTGGCTTTGCTCAAACAGACAGCCTGCTCTCTTCCTCATCCCTGATCCGCTGTGATAAAGAATGGGGCTGGCTTTTCTCAAACAGATAGCCAGCTCTGTTCCTCATCCCTGATCCGCTGTGATAAAGAATAAAGAAGGGGGCTGGCTTTGCTCAAACAGACAGCCAGCTCTCTTCCTCATCCCTGATCCGCTGTGATAAAGAATAAAGAAGGGGGCTGGCTTTGCTCAAACAGACAGCCAGCTCTCTTCCTCATCCCTGATCCGCTGTGATAAAGAATAAAGAAGGGGGCTGGCTTTGCTCAAACAGACAGCCTGCTCTCTTCCTCATCCCTGATCCGCTGTGATAAAGAAGAGGGCTGGCTTTGCTCATAAACAGTTAGACAGCCAGCCCTCTTCACTGCATGCTGACACACAGGGAAGAAGGGAAGCGCCTGTGTCTGAACAAACCTGGAAGAAAAGGTGCCAGGACCATGGAGGGAGTCTGAAATTAAGGATTCAAAGTTATAATGGCTTTAAAACCGCATTAAAAACACCAACAAAAAAAAAACTCATTAAAACAACCACATGGATACTGAGTTGGGCAACTGTAGATAAGTCAGATTTTTCTGCCTCCAAAAATGTTGTGTGAACATACCCTTAAACAGGTTATCCACTGCTGAACAGCCCTTTATTAATGGACTCAGGGAGGTGAAAAAGACCCGAATTGATACTACATTTGGCAGGGGCGTTATGTGACCACTGCAGCTGATCAGCATATAGAATTTGGCTGCAGCGCTTTATAACACACTCCCCCACCCCCTCCAGTACATTGATCCCAGCAGTGGACACGGCATCAGTCCAGATAGTATCAGTTTTCTTTTTTAACATTAATAGATCTATTAATAAGGGGATAGTGGTCAACCCCTTTAAGGGCAAAGGGTATTAAAGACAGTGGAGGGGTGGGGTAAAGGATATATTCAGGAATCTGCAATCCCATAATAACTCACTCTGAGGATCTGTTGACGGGTTGTCACTCACAGTTTACATACTATTAGATTTAGCAATAGTTTAGTTATGTCGGTTTTTGGGACGCCCGGTGATAGCCAACAGCATAGCCAGATCCTCAGCTCTCCCAGTCACAATGCTATGAAGACAGGACAAGTATATGAATGATAGATGTTTTAGTTTCCTAGCACAGGCCATCAGTGAATGAATGGTGGGGGATCCTGCTACTTAGACCCATAATGCTGGGCTATACTATGAGGCATCCTTTTTGTTTATGCAGGCACACTGCCACACATACGGATGTGGCCGTACCTGGTACTGCAGCTCAGGGTTAGATGGTTGTCCTCTTTATTCTGCTAATCGCTGGCGGTCTTAAGAATTGCCCATCAAATAAAAGCCCCCGACATCTGCATTTATCAGAATTAAGTGAAAGCGCTTGATGATTTAACAGCACAGCCATCTAAACATTTGCAGTTTTCATATTTAGTCATCTAACTATTTACATTGTTTTTCATGTATATATTCATGCACATTTGTAAGTAGGTACACACCATAGATTTTTGATATGGTATACACGCAGACCGTTACGTGCTAATGACATGGCTGCATGTCTGTTTCAGGGGCATGCTCACGCTGTCAATTAATGGTACAGCTAGGGCTGGGCTGGGACCATAGACGCTCTCGGCCTACTGCCCAGCAAAGTCATCCCGTGGCTGGACAACGCGCACAATTTGGTCATTACTGGAACCACTTTGCAGGTCATTATCGTAGCCCTGGCTTATCTATGTTAGTATATATTTCGATTGTGCCAGTCTGTATTGCTCAGTAATACTTCTGCCTCTTATGGCAGCAGTTAGGTTGTTTCGGTTTATCTCAATAAGACCACCATCTTTGTTGTTAAAAGGCTCAAAACATCTGCTTCCGAAAGGAAACAAAAAGGGTTAAAGGGGTTTTCCCATGACTGAAATGGATCACCTATTATAATATGGATAACTGGTGGGGCCCCACCAATCTACCAGAACTGGAGTTCCCCCTTCATTGGTGGTGCCCTGGCGATCAGACTGATAATCTGTCTTGTGGATAGGTGATAAATGTCAACGGTGGGACGGCCCCTTTAATGTATTCAGTTCTTGAAGGACTGAAGGGAATCTCCCAACCCAAGCTATATATCCTTTCAAAACCCCCAATTCAGGTGTATCCCCATTCTCATCCACAAAAAGAGAGATAGCTAATGCAGGGTTCCCCTCATCCCAAACAGTAAAGTGGCAGTGCCTGTAGTGTGAATGCAAAAAAGGATGGGATTCCCCAATCGGTGTCTACCCTTCTCTGCACGTGGAGTTCCACCCACTTGTGACTGGCACATATCCAGCACTTGACTGATAAGGTGGGTAGAACCCTTCAATCATCCATTGCGATGTTGCGGAAGAGGTAAGACATGGACTCTCCATTGTGGATCCGACGGATTGCTTCGGAAAGAATCAGGCTGATGTCCACGGTTTTGATCTTTGAGCACTGTAGTTTCTGTACCTCATGGGGAACGGTGTTTGTCACCACAACCTTGGGAAACACAGAGTAGAGTAGTAAGAGGTGATGTTTTGCATTCACAATCATTTCATTCAGCAATGGGGTCTACACGAACTATAATATTAATGGTCTATCTTTAAGATTGGTGAGAAAAGTCAGATCCTGTTGGAAGGGGCCGTGACATTGCAGAAAAAGCTCAAAGTTAAACTTCGGCACTCAATAAGAAAAAAAATGGAAAACTAGCGCTATGAACAACTGACATGTTTATCTTGGAAAACGTTACTAGCCGAAACGTTGATTGAACAACATGTCCTACATCTATTTTTTTGTTAGAGCACATAAATAAAAAAGCACCTTTGGGAAGAAAAATTTTTTCTCAAGTTTTCCATTTTGTTTCCGAAAAAATGCTAAGCGTGCGCTATGCTCAACCCAACCCCCACAGTCAGATGACTGTCTAAAAATTAAGCAAATATACATCACCGATTGTAAGCATACACTGGAGATCAAAATTAGACAACACACAATTTCCTAAATCTTGCGGTCATATCATTGTGTAGTCCTATGTGATTATATCCTAACATGAGGAAACTAGCAGTATTTAAGCTTATTTCATAAATTGATTTTTTTCTTAATCACATAATAATAATGTAAATGAGATAAATAAAAAAAGAACACGGATCAAAATTAGAGAACAATTTCAGATGCCTGCAAGTTATTGGTGTTAATCTGGCACGAATTTCCCTAATTATCTGACAAACCCTATGTAACTGACAGCCTAACTTTCCAGTTTGCACTGACTTTGCAACAATGTTGTGCCATTCCAAAGTGACTGAAACCCTCCGGCAGCAGGTTGTCCAAATGAAGGTCAAAGCGATGACCCTATCAGCCATAGCAATACAAGTTGGTCGTTCCAAGTATTTAATTTTGAGAATATTGCATCTTTACAACATCACAAATGCTTTCAAGTCTCCCAAGACTGGACGCCCTCGAAAGACAAATGCAAGAGAGGACAGGATAATGTGGAGAATCTCCATGGGTAAGAATTTCAGCGCTGCAGCTGAAATTGCTCGCCACTTCAGTACTGAACAGGGTAAGGATCTGCCTCACCATACAGTGTCAACGTTTAAGAGCATTTGGACTGAAAACCCACTTTGCAGTAACAAAACCTATCATTAGCAGAAAGAATCAAAAGGCTAGACTCACTTTTGGTGAGGAGCATGTTGTGTTGACAGAAGAGAAGTGGTCCACAGTTCATTTTAGTGATGAAAGCAAAATGTAATTTATTTGGGTCTGATGGGAAACATTGAGTTTGTTGACAAACTGGAAAAAGACTGATCCAAAAGTGTGTTAGGAAGTCAGTGAAAGGTGGTGGAGGAAGTGTCATGGTTTGGGGAATGTTTTCTGCAGCAAGAGTTGGACATCTCATACCGTTACGTGGCAGAGTGAATGCAAGTGTGGATCAGAACCTTCTTCAACAACACGAGGTTCCTTACTTGTGTTCATCACTCAATCAGCCAGCAATTTTCATGCTAGCCAATGCCCCGTCACACAACAAAACGGGGAAAGCAGTTTGCTGAAACAGAAAACATTGAAACAATGAAATGGCCAGCCCAGAGTCCTGATCTAAACCCAATAGAAAACCTCTGGAAAATCCCTAGAGATAAAGTTATGGCCAAGAAACAAACAACAGTCAAAGAACTGTGGAAGAAGACTGGAAGAAGAGTGGACAAAAATCACACCAGAGCAGTGTGAGAGACTAGTGATGTCCTGTGGCTGCAAATGTGCTGAAGTCATTAATAGCAAAGGCCTGTACACTTCCTACTGATTGGTGGCGGTTGTTACCTTCATAAAGTTTTGTTATAATCTTCCTCTGTGCTACAGTCATGGCTGTTCTCTATTTATGATCATCATTTTTGGGCAAAATAAAGGTTTTATGTTGATAAACTTTGGATCTTTTGTAAAACACTGTTCTAGTGGCATGGTGTACCCTTACAAAAAAAACCTTCAAATGTTGATCAATGTAGATTACATTATTTCGGGAAAAAACATACATTGTTCTCTAATTTTGATCTCCAGTGTATGCCTTACACGAGATGGACATGGTCGCCACATCTTGCACTGACCTCATCAATTAAGGAGTCTTCAATAAGGCTAGGAGCATCTGCAGACAAGATACCATGAGTGGCCATCACAAAAATTTTGTATGCCCCACGTTCCTTGAGAATCTCGGCGGCAGCTACAAAGCTTTCCACTTCATCTATGATGTCATCCTGAAGTCAAGCACATACACAAAAAAGGTTTAAGATCAGAAAGTTGTCAGGAAAAAAGGTATGGCCAAGTATAGAAATTGGAAGGTACTCTTACCACTATGATGGCGATCCGTCCACCCACATCTCCCACCACGCTGATTGGTGGCTTTTCCTTGGCTATCATCACTTTATTGAAACAGGGAAAGAAACTGTTAATTAAAGCAATAGGACATTGAACATGCAAAACCCAGCCAATGAGAGCAGAAATGTTAGCGGAAATCTGCCATAGGAGCATGCTGGGCAGAGGGCAGGACTGAGCATTAATTCCTAGTGTGCCCTAATCCTCCAAACAATTGTGTCTATGCAGACTAGATACAGGTAACACTTGTCAGGGAAAATAGTGCTGGTGACCAATAAGCTATACATTATACAGGGAATCCTGGGACTAAAACAATCGGATTATTTTTTTCCTCGTAAAACTCAGACCACCAATATATAAATCTTAAGGCCCCGTCACACACAGAGATAAATGTTTGGCAGATCTGTGGTTGCAGTGAAATCATGGACATGTTCCATTTGTACACAACCACAAACCTGGCACTGATTGTCCACAATTTCACTGCAACCACAGCTCTGCCGCAGATTTATCTCTGTGTGTGACAGGGCCTTTACTCTAGCCATTCAGTTATGTCCGACCCTCAGATATTCTGTAGGCCAGTTCTCGCTGTGTTTGCCATGGCTTTTTAGAACGGTTTGAGGCTCCTCTTCCCTGTTAGCTTATGTATGTATGTATGTATGTATGTATGTATGTATGTATGTATGTATAATACATATATATATATATATATATATATATATATATTATATATATATATATATTATATATACACACACAGTGCCTACAAGTAGTATTCAACCCCCTGCAGATTTAGCAGGTTTGATTAGATGCAAATAAGTTAGAGCCTGCAAACTTCAAACAAGAGTTAGATACATAGAGTCCAAAATTACATAAGAGACACACAGCAGCTGCCCCTCACTTGGGATGCTGCATTGCGTGTCAGAGCTACTCAAGGGTAGAAATGAAAACAGGAGAAAGACGAGTAGAACTGCTTCGCAATATATGTTTTTTTATTCTATATTATTATCTTACTTTATAAAAGTTGGTAGACAAAAACACAAAACACATATATGATGTAAATACAATAATGGAGAAAAAAGAGGCAAAGAGGAGGGATGTTAAAAAAGAGGCACAGACAAAACCTTCATGAATAATTGTAAAAATACTATCATAATACCATAATATTGTCACAGAGGCTATATCAGACAAAATGAACAATAATGCTGACAAGCCCCTTTTCTGTGTGCTATCATGTATGAGTATCGCACCTATATGTGATTACAACAGTGCAGCAATCTCACACAGGAGAGGATGAAACAGAAGGGCATAAAAAAATCTATCTATGCCAGTTATGTGTCCAATATAACCTCTAAAATGCCCAGAGCAAAAAAAACGCACATGTGTACATTTATTTCATCAAGCCTATAACCACACCATCAGCAGGCACCATTGGTAAGTAGCCCATTTTACATATATAAAACAAAGGGTGTAAAGGGGGTCTGCCAGGCTGGCTATATATCAGTACGGCATTTATCACCTAATGTGAAAATCACATGTACGTTCATTCAGCTTAATAGGCATATAAACCATGACAATGAGGTGGTTATGAATGGAGTTCCGCCAATTCCAGTGTCCCTTACTACTGATCATGTGTGAATACACTGGATCAGCATTAAAAGGAAGTTACCTCATACTACTGCAGTAAAGGAAACACAGACATAGGCGGAGGCCCCGTACATACCACACTGTGCAATCAGTGAGTGTAAGTCCAGTCAGGAAGGCTTGGTCAGGTGTGGAAGGGTTAAATCCCCCAGAAACTCCGACGTACGTTTCACAGAAAACCTAGCTTGTGCGCGGTTGCTTCATCAGGGAGTGACTGATCATACTGAATCGGCTGGTTTAAATAGCCGCTCAGTCCCTCGGATCAGCTGTATCCTATCAAAGGATGTTGCCGGCGCATGCGCGTATGGCATCCCCGGGATCCGGAAACCTCCACACACCGTCATAACCCCAGCGCACGCGCGGGAGCGGGGACGCGTCTCCATGGCGCCCGCGCGTGCGCAGTGAGTCACCCATTTTTAACATCCCTCCTCTTTGCCTCTTTTTTCTCCATTATTGTATTTACATCATATATGTGTTTTGTGTTTTTGTCTACCAACTTTTATAAAGTAAGATAATAATATAGAATAAAAAAACATATATTGCGAAGCAGTTCTACTCGTCTTTCTCCAAACTTCAAACAAGAGCAGGATTTATTAACAGATGCATAAATCTTACAAACCAACAAGTTATATTGCTCAGTTAAATTTTAATACATTTTCAACATAAAAGTGTGGGTCAATTATTATTCAACCCCTAGGTTTAATATTTTGTGGAATAACCCTTGTTTGCAATAACAGCTAATAATCGTCTTTTATAAGACCTGATCAGGCCGGCACAGGTGTCTGGAGTTATCTTGGCCCACTCCTCCATGGAGATCTTCTCCAAGTTATCTAGGTTCTTTGGGTGTCTCATGTGGACTTTAATCTTGAGCTCCTTCCACAAGTTTTCAATTGGGTTAAGGTCAGGAGACTGACTAGGCCACTGCAACACCTTGATTTTTTCCCTCTTGAACCAGGCCTTGGTTTTCTTGGCTGTGTGCTTTGGGTCGTTGTCTTGTTGGAAGATGAAATGACGACCCATCTTAAGATCCTTGATGGAGGAGCGGAGGTTCTTGGCCAAAATCTACAGGTAGGCCATGCTATCCATCTTCCCATGGATGCGGACCAGATGGCCAGGCCCCTTGGCCGAGAAACAGCCCCACAGCATGATGCTGCCACCACCATGCTTGACTGTAGGGATGGTATTCTTGGGGTCGTATGCAGTACCATCCAGTCTCCAAACGTCACGGGTGTGGTTGGCACCAAAGATCTCGATCTTGGTCTCATCAGACCAGAGAACCTTGAACCAGTCTGTCTCAGTGTCCTCGAAGTGATCATGAGCAAACTGTAGACGAGCCTTGACATAACGCTTTGAAAGTAAAAGGTACCTTACGGGCTCGTCTGGAACGGAGACCATTGCGGTGGAGTACGTTACTTATGGTATTGACTGAAACCAATATCCCCACTGCCATGAGATCTTCCCGGAGCTCCTTCCTTGTTGTCCTTGGGTTAGCCTTGACTCTTCGGACAAGCCTGGCCTCGGCACGGGAGGAAACTTTCAAAGGCTGTCCAGGCCGTGGAAGGCTAACAGTAGTTCCATAAGCCTTCCACTTCCGGATGATGCTCCCAACAGTGGAGACAGGTAGGCCCAACTCCTTGGAAAGGGTTTTGTACCCCTTACCAGCCTTGTGACCCTCCTTATCTTGTCTCTGATGGCCTTGGAATGCTCCTGTGTCTTTCCCATGTTGACCATGTATGAGTGCTGTTCACAAGTTTGGGGAGGGTCTTAATTAGTCAGAAAAGGCTGGAAAAAGAGATAATTAATCCAAACATGTGAAGCTCATTGTTCTTTGTGCCTGAAATACTTCTTAATACTTTAGGGGAACCAAACAGAATTCTGGTGGTTTGAGGGGTTGAATAATAAATGACCCTCTGAATAAACTTTTCACAATTTAAAAAAAAAAACAAAAGAAAAAAACAAATAACATTCTTTTTTGCTGCAGTGCATTTCACACTTCCAGACTGATCTACAGTCCAAATGTCACAATGCCAAGTTAATTCCGAATGTGTAAACCTGCTAAATCTGCAGGGGGTTGAATACTACTTGTAGGCACTGTATATACACACACACACATACATATACATATACATATACATACATACATACATACATACATATATATATATATATATATATATTGTGTGTGTGTGTGTATGTATGGTATGTATGTGTCTATCTATCTATACACACACACACGCACACACACACACACACACACATACATACACACGCTATATACAATCCATCTGCTAGAGATATACATGTTGGATGTTAAATAATAATAAACAAAAAAGTATATATTATATTTATTTCATTATTTAACATCCAGCTCCTAAGTCTCAAGTGGATGGCTTGAGATATATAATATATACAGTATATCAAATTAGCGCCAAAAGTCTTGGCACCCTTGATTTTGTTCCAGGATATGAAAAAATCCACAAAATTATTGCTTTGATATCCAAATCTTTATTTCCTTGGTGTGTATTGGAATAACACAAAAAAAAGTCAAATTGGAAATTATATCAAAACAAAACTCCAAAAATGGGCCAGAAAAAAAAAACCAAACCTTTCCAAAATTGTAGGTAAACAATTTAGTTTAAAGCATGTGATACTCATTCAAGCTCCCCTGTGACAAGTAATAGGTGTGGGCAATATGAAAATCATACCTGAAACCAGATAAAAAGAGGAGATGTTGACTCAATGTTTGCATTGTGTGTCTGTGTGTGCCACACTATGCATGGAGAACAGGAAGAGGAGAAGAAAACAGTGAGGACTTTAGAACCAAAAATTGTTAAAAAGTATCAATAAATCTCAAAGTTACAAGTCCATCTCCAGAAATCTTGATAGTCCTTTGTCTACGGTGCACAACATAAATCAAGAAGTTTACAAACCATGAAGCGGTAGGTAACCTCCCTAGACACAGACAGCAGAGAAAAATTGATTGCAACACAGAAAAGTCTGGATGGTGAATAAGCAATCCCAATCAAGTTCCAAAGAAATCAAGCTGTCCTACAGGCTCAGGGGCAGTGTGAACTATGCGTCGTCATGTGAATGATATGAAACGCTATGGCAGGAGACCCAGGAAGACCTGACTGCTGATACAGACATAAAAAGGGAAATAAAAGCTAGACTGCAGATTGACAAAATGTACGTGGGTAAGCCAAAAATACTTCTGGTAAAGCGTCTTAAGGACAGGTGAGACCAAGATTGAGCTTTTTGGTAAAGCAAATCATTACACTGTTTACTGAAATTGGAAACTGGAATGAAGCCTACAAAGAAAAGAACAGTACCTGCAGTCACATATGGTGGACTTTCAGATGTGCTTTGGGATTCTTTTGCTTCCTCTGGCACTGGGTGCCTTGACAGTATGCAAGGTATCATGAAATCTGAAGATCACCAAAAAGGTTTTGGGTCACAATGTAGTGCCCAGTGTCAGAAAGCTGGGTTTGCCTCATGGGTCTTCCAGCAGGACAATTGATATTATACAAAGCATGGCACTTCTAAGTTTGGGTGCATTGGTAGCGTACAAACCCATAGTGCAAGTATCAATATAACCAGGCACTCGTATGTGGTATAATAAGTGAATATTGAAGGGCGCCCATCACAACCAGCGGTCTACCCCGAGCACCACATTGAGGCAGCTTCTCACCAGCGGCAGGTTCTAACTGATGAAGGTCTGATCTAGGATCGAAACGTCTCGTTTCTGGACTACCTGTCGTTCATAAATAAACTTCACTTTTTACCAGATAGTAGTGCCTGGTTAGATTGATACTGCCAGCAAGATAATAACTCCAAACGTACTTCAAGAAGCACCCATAAATGGATGGAAACAAAATGCTGGAGAATAGTGAAGAGACCAGCAATGAGTCCGGATCTAAATCCTATTGAACACCTGTGGAGAGATCTTAAAATTGCTGTTGGGAGAAGGCTCCTTCACATATGAGAGGCCTGTAGCAATTTGCAAAAGAAGAGTGATCCAAAATTCCAGATGAGAGGTGTAAGAAGCTTGTTGCTCCGTCCTTTCCTCAATTCTCATTCTACAAAAATGCTAGTGCATGCCCTCATAATCTCCCACCTCGATTACTGCAACATCCTCCTCTGTGACCTCCCTGCTAACACTCTTGCATCTCTACAGTCCTACCTTAACTCTGCTGCTGACTGATCCACCTCTCTCCTCAATACCACCCCACTTCTCCCCTCTGCAAGTCCCTCCATTGGCTCCCTATCCTCCACTGTATCCAATTCAAACTACTAAAGCCCGCTACACACGCTTCAATATATCTCACAATCCGTCGTTGGGGTCAAGTTGTAAGTGACGCACATCCGGCATCGTTTGTGAGGTATCTGCGTGTGACATCTACGTGCGATCAGGATTGAACGCAAAACCGTTGATCGCAATCACATCGTATCTTTGTCTAGAATTGAGCGTTTTGTTGCACGAACCTAGTCAATTGTAACGTGTGACATCCCTAATACGATTTTGGTGTCTGATGCTATGTGCGCAGGTGTGCGCTCTGCACCGCAGCTTAAAAAAGGTCCGCTTCAGAGCGCAGATGAAAAGCTGCGTTCTGAAGCGCCTCACAATGTCTGTCATTCACTAATCTCTGTCAGTCGGTCACTATCTCTGTCCCTCACTCTCTGTCCATGTCAGTCTATCCCCCTCTCTCATATACTCACTGATCCCCGATCCCCGGCGCTGCACGGCATTCACACTGCTCCGGCGGCTTTTACTGTTTTGAAAAAGCCGGCCGCCCATTAAACAATCTCGTATTCCCTGCTATCCCCGCCCACCGGCGCCTATGATTGGTTACAGTGAGACACGCCCCCACGCTGAGTGACAGGTGTTACACTGCACCCAATCACAGCAGCCGGTGGGCGTGTCTATACTGTGTAGTGAAATAAATAATTAAATAATTAAAAAAAAACGGCGTGCGGTCCCCCCCAATTTTAAAACCAGCCAGATAAAGCCATACAGCTGAAGGCTGGTATTCTCAGGATGGGGAGCTCCACGTTATGGGGAGCCCCCCAGCCTAACAATATCAGCCAGCAGCCGCCCAGAATTGCCGCATACATTAGATGCGACAGTTCTGGGACTGTACCCGGCTCTTCCCGATTTGCCCTGGTGCGTTGGCAAATCGGGGTAATAAGGAGTTATTGGCAGCCCATAGCTGCCAATAAGTCCTAGATTAATCATGTCAGGCGTCTATGAGACACCTTCCATGATTAATCTGTAAATTACAGTAAATAAACACACACACCCGAAAAAATCCTTTATTAGAAATAAAAAACACAAACATATACCCTGGTTAACCACTTTAACCCCTTAACGACCTTGGACGTACTGAGTACGTCATGGTGACATGGTGCTAAAGGACCCATGACGTACTCAGTACGTCCTGGCGAAATCGCGGTCCCGGAGCCCCGGGGAGTGAAATTTATTTACTTAAACGGTGGATTCGGGAAGGAGGGGACCTCTGCCTGACCTCAGGAGGGGTGGTGCCTCCTCCCCGAACCTACAGAGGCTGTGATTGGCTGACGAACGCCGCTCAGCCAATTACAGCCACTGTAATGTTCCAGCCATTGAAAATGGCTGGAACATTGAAATTCAGCCCTGATCAGTGCTGCTGTAGCACTGGCCATTGGCTGGAGCTGGGTGATCGATGCTTCACCCGCCCCCAGCTCTGATTGGAGAGACCGGTCTTGTGACCGCTCTCTCCAATCAATGTGGATCTGCGGCCTGTGACCGTCCCTGGAAGCCGAGGAGAGCGGTAAGTTGTTGTCCCCGCCGCCTGCCCCTGTCCCCGATCGCCCCGCCGCCCGCCCCTGTCCCCGATCGCCCCGCCGCTGCTCCCCGCTTCACCGCTGTCCCCGCCGCTGCTCCCGCTTCACCGCCGCTGTCTCCGATCGCCCCGCCGCTGCTTCCGCTTCACCGCCGCTGTCTCCGATCGCCCCGCCGCTGCTCCCGCTTCACCGCCGCTGTCTCCGATCGCCCCGCCGCTGCTCCCGCTTCACCGCTGTCCCCGCCGCTGTCTCTGATCGCCCCGCCGCTGCTGCCGCTGTCTCCGATCGCCCCGCTGCTGCTGCCGCTTCACCGCTGTCCCCGCCGCCATGCTCCCGATGCACCGCTGTCTCCGCCGCCATGCTCCCGCTCCACCGCTGTCTCCGCCGCCATGCTCCCGCTGCACCGCTGTCTCCGCCGCAGCTCCCGATCCACCGCCGTCCCCGCCAACATGCTCCCGCTGCACCGCTGTCTCCACCGCCGCTCCCGATCCACCGCCGTCCCCGCCGCCATGCTCCCGCTGCACCGCCGTCCCCGCCGCCATGCTCCCGCTGCACCGCCGTCCCCGCCGCCATGCTCCCGCTGCACCGCTGTCTCCGCCGCCGCTCCCGATCCACCGCCGTCCCCGCCGCCATGCTCCCGCTGCTCACCGCTGTCTCCGCCGCCGCTCCCGATCCACCGCCGTCCCCGCCGCCATGCTCCCGCTGCACTGCTGTCTCCGCCGCCGCTCCCGATCCACCGCCGTCCCCGCCGCCATGCTCCCGCTGCACCGCTGTCTCCGCCGCCGCTCCCGATCCACCGCCGTCCCCGCCGCCGCTCCCGATCCACCACCGTCCCCGCCGCCATGCTTGCCACTGTCCCCGCCGCCGTCGCACCCACCTTTTTCAGCCGCTGCTGCCCCCGATCGGCGGCGGCCGCCGCCTTCCTTCATCGGCTGCCCCTTCTCCATCGCCACACCACCTATCCCTCCATGTGCTGCAAGCCACCCTCCCCCCACGTGGGGGGAGGGTGGCTGGCTTGCAGCACATGTGGGGGGAGGGGTGGCTGGCTTGCAGCACATGTGGGGGGAGGGTGGCTGGCTGGCTTGCAGCACATGTGGGGGGAGGGTGGCTGGCTGGCTTGCAGCACATGTGGGGGGAGGATGGCTGGCTTACAGCACATGTGCTGCAAGCCACCCTCCCCCCTACATGTGCTGCAAGCCACCCTCCCCCTACATGTGCTGCAAGCCAGCCACCCTCCCCCTACATGTGCTGCAAGCCCCCCTCCCTCCCCCCTACATGTGCTGCAAGCCCCCCTCCCTCCCCCCTCCCCCTACATGTGCTGCAAGCCCCCCTCCCTCCCCCCTCCCCCTACATGTGCTGCAAGCCCCCCTCCCTCCCCCTACATGTGCTGCAAGCCCCCCTCCCTCCCCCTACATGTGCTGCAAGCCCCCCTCCCTCCCCCTACATGTGCTGCAAGCCCCCCTCCCTCCCCTACATGTGCTGCAAGCCCCCCTCCCTTCCCCTACGTGCTGCAAGCCCCCCTCCTCCCCCTACATTGCTGCAAGCCCCCCTCCCTCCCCTACATGTGCTGCAAGCCCCCCTCCCTTCCCCTACATGTGCTGCAAGCCCCCCTCCCTCCCCCTACATGTGCTGCAAGCCCCCCTCCCTCCCCCTACATGTGCTGCAAGCCCCCCTCCCTCCCCCTACATGTGCTGCAAGCCCCCCTCCCTCCCCCTACATGTGCTGCAAGCCCCCCTCCCTTCCCCTACATGTGCCATCTCTCTCTCCCATCAGACTCTGCCCCCCTCCCCGATCTGCTGCCTGCTCTCTCCCATTTTCCATCTACTGCCCCCTCTCACCCTCCTTGATCTGTTGCCTCCTTCATCTGCTGCCTCTTCTGTCTGCTGTGATCCTGCTGCCTAGATCCATCCTGTAAGGTAGGTATCCCCATCTCACCCCCCCCCCATCCTCTGCCGCTCCTCCATCCGCTGCGCCATTTCCCATCATCCATCCGCTGCGCCCTTTCCCATCCTGTGCCGCTCCTCCATCCGCTGCGCCCTTTCCCATCTTCCATCCGCTGCGCCCTTTCTCATCTGCCGCCCCGCCCTCTCGCATCGCATTATCCAGCGCAGTTGCTCGCTTCCAGACTGCAGTGGATGATGCGATGCGAGACTCGTGCATTGCTCTCACGTTTGGCACTGGTCTTGGCAGGCGCTCATTTTTTTTTTTTTTTTCTACTGATGTCTGTATTTTTTATTTCGCCAAACTAATTTTTTTTGTATGGGGGGGGGGTCTAGTTTCCAAAATGGGATCACATGTGGGGGAGCTCCATTGTTTAGGCACCTCAGGGGGTCTCCAAATGAAACATGGCGTCTGCTAATAATTCCAATCAATTTTACTGTGAAATGGCGCTCCTTCTCTTCTGAGCCCCGCCGTACGCCCAAACAATTGATTTCCACCACATATGAGGTATCGTCGTACTCAGGAGAAATTGCACAATACATTTTATGGTGCATTTTTTCCTGATACCCTTGTGGAAAAAAAGCTACCTGTTTGAAAAAACAATTTTGTGGTAAAAAAAATAAAATATTTTCACGGCTCAACATTACAAACGTTTGTGAAGCCTCCAGGGGTTCAAAGTGCTCCCTAAACAGCTAGATAAATTCCATGAGGGGTCTAGTTTCCAAAATGGGGTCAATTGTGGGGGAGCTCCATTGTTTAGGCACTTCAGGGGGTCTCCAAACGCAACATAGCGTCCGCTAATAATTCCAACCAATTTTGCTGTGAAATGGCGCTCCTTGCCTTCCGAGTCCTGCCGTGCGCCCAAACATTTGATTTCCACCACATATGGGGTATCTGCGTACTCAGGAGAAAATGCACAATACATTTTATGGTGCATTTTTTCCTGATACCCTTGTGATAAAAAAAGCTACCTGGTTGAAGCAACAGTTTTGTGGTAAAAAAAAAATTTTTTCTTTTCACGGCTCAACGTTATAAACTTCTGTGAAGCCCCCAGGGGTTCAAAGTGCACATAAAACATCTAGAAAAAATATTTGAGGGCTCTAGTTTCCAAAATGGGGTCACTTATGGGGGAGCTCCATTGTTTAGGCACCTCGGGGAGTCTTCAAACCCGACATGGCGTCCGCTAATGAGTGCAGCTAATTTTGCACTCAAAAATTCAAATGGCGCTCCTTGCCTTCCGAGTCCTGCTGTGTGCCCAAACATTTGATTTCCACCACATATGGGGTATCTGCGTACTCAGGAGAAAATGCACGATACATTTTATGATGCATTTTTCCTGATACCCTTGTGAAAATACTAATTTTTATGGCTAAAGTAACATTTTTGTGTTAAAAAAGTAAAATTTTCATTTTTTCGTCTACATTGCTTTGGTTGCTGTGAAGCTCCTAAAGGGTTAATAAACTTCTTGGATGTGGTTTTGAGCAGAGTGAGGGGTGCAGATTTTAGAATTGGGTCACTTTTGGGTATTTTCTGTCGCCTAGGTTTCTCAAAACACTCCAAATGTGATGTGGTACCTAAAAAATTTTTTTTTGTACATTTTGTTGGAAAAATGAGAAATTGGTGATGAACTTTGAACCCTTCTAACTTCCTAACGGAATTTTTTTTTTTTTCAAAAATTGCGCTGGTGTAAAGTAGACATGTGGGAAATGTTATTTAGTAACTTTTTTGTGTGACATATCTCTCAGATTTATGGGCATAAAATTTCAAATTTTGAAAATTGCAAAATTTTCGCCAAATTTCCGAAATTTTCACAAATAAACGCAAAACATATCTGCCTAAATTTACCACTGACATGAAGTACAATATGTCACGAAAAAACAATCTCAGAATCGCCAGGATCCGTTGAAGTGTTCCAGAGTTATAACCTGTCAAAGTGACACTGGTCAAAATTGCAAAAAATGGCCGGGTCTTTAAGGTGAAAACAGGCTGGGGGCTGAAGGGGTTAATCAGCCCAAAAAAGCCCTCCATGTCCGGCGTAATCCAGGATGCTCCAGCGTCGCTTCCAGCGCAGCTGCATGGAGGTGACCGGAGCTGCAGAATACACCGCCGCTCCTGTCACCTCCACGCAGCTAATGAATGCAATAGCGCGATCAGCTGAGCTGTCACTGAGGTTACCCGCTGTCACTGGATCCAGCGGTGGCCGCGGGTAACCTCAGTGACTGCTCAGCTGATCGCGCTACTCACCTCAGTTGCTGCGTGGAGGTGAGAGGAGCGGCGGTGAGTAGCGCGATCAGCTGAGCAGTCACTGAGGTTACCCGCGGCCACCGCTGGATCCAGTGACAGCGGGTAACCTCAGTGACAGCTCAGCCGATCGCGCGGCTGTCTTCATTAGCTGCGTGGAGGTGACAGGAGCGGATGTGTCTTCTGCTGCTCCGGTCACCTCCATGCAGCTGCGCTCGAAGCGACGCTGGAGCATCCTGGAGTACGCCGGACATGGAGGGCTTTTTAGGGCTGATTAAAGTGGTTAACCAGGGTATATGTTTGTGTTCTTTATTTCTAATAAAGGATTTTTCGGGTGTGTGTGTTTTACTGTAATTTACAGATTAATCATGGAAGGAATCTCGTGGAGACGCCTGACATGATTAATCTAGGATTTATTGGCAGCTATGGGCTGCCAATAACTCCTTATTACCCCGATTTGCCAACGCACCAGGGCAAAATCGGGAAGAGCCGGGTACAGTCCCAGAACTGTCGCATCTAATGTATGCGGCAATTCTGGGCGGCTGTTGGCTGATATTGTTAGGCTGGGGGGCTCCCCATAACGTGGAGCTCCCCATCCTGAGAATACCAGCCTTCAGCCGTATGGCTTTATCTGGCTGGTTTTAAAATTGGGGGGGACCGCACGCCGTTTTTTTTAATTATTTAATTATTTATTTCACTACACAGTATAGACACGCCCACCGGCTACTGTGATTGGGTGCAGTGTGACACCTGTCACTCAGCGTGGGGGCGTGTCTCACTGTAACCAATCATAGGCGCCGGTGGGCGGGGAAAGCAGGGAATACGAGATTGTTTAATGGGCGGCCGGCTTTTTCAAAACAGTAAAAGCCGCCGGAGCAGTGTGAATGCCGTGCAGCGCCAGGGATCGGGGATCGGTGAGTATATGAGAGAGGGCTGCTAAACTCAGGAGTTTAGCGGTCACCGGTGAGTGTTCACTGGTGACCGCTAATCAGGACGCGACACAGACAGAGCCGCAGCATGACAATGAAGTCGGGTGAGGTTCACCCGAGTTCATTCTGACAGTGCGGCTCTTTCTGTGTCTGCTGTCATCTGCCATTCAGCTCTGCTACATGGCTGTCTGTGTCTGCTGTTAGCGGCCATGTAGCAGAGCTGAATGGCAGATGACATAGTAAAAACGCATCTCTACACATTACACATGCTTGTCAAGTCAATAAATAAAAAAAAAAAAAAAAAAAAAAAAAAAAAAGTGCCCAATGCATACGTCACAGAACACATGATCTAAAGGATCGCACATAAAATTGATCAATTTAACATAGACTACTAACGCTCGTGTGACAGCAAATGAACGACCTACGTGCAATCTCATAAGATCCCGTATGCAACCTGGGCGTGTCACATCGCAAATGCGATTGTACAACTAATTGCAACGTGTAAAGCAGGCTTAACACTGACCTACAAAGCCATCCATAATCTGTCTCCTCCGTATCTCTCCGAACTAATTTCCCGCTACACTCCAACACGTAATCTCTGGTCCTCCCAAGATCGGCTTCTCTCCTCCTGACTCATTTGCTCCTCATGCAACCACCTCCAAGACTTCTCCCGAGCATCCCGTCTTCTGGAGTTCGCTGCTGCCCAACCTACACCCCACCTACTGTCTTCCCCCAATATCCTACAGAATGTAAGCCCGCAAGGGCAGGGTCCTTTTCCCTCTGTACCAGTCTGTCTATTGTAACTTGTATATGTTTTCTGTATGTAACTCCCTTCTCATATACAGCACCATGGAATAAATGGTGCTCTATAAATAAATAATAATAATAATAATAATAATAGGAAGCGATTGATTGCAGTTATATATTCCAAAGGGTATGCAGCTATATATTAAGTTGAGGGTACCAACAATTTTGTCTGGCCCATTCTTGGGGTTTTGTGTAAAATTATTTATAATTTGGCCTTTTTTCTCAGTCTTTTTTGTGTTGCTCCAATACACACAAAAAGGAAATAAACATGTGTGTAACAAAACGTGTAATAGCAATAATTTGTGGGAGAAATACTTCATTTTCTGGAACAATTTCAAGGGTGCCAACTGTAACTGCCATATTGACTGACTGTGTGTGTGTGTGTGTGTGTGTGTGTGTGAATAATTATATATATATAAATTGTAAAAAAAATAAAAAAAAAAAAATAAAAAGAATAGGACCTCCTAATTCTGTTATGTTTTTACAGACAGTTAGCCTTATCCTTTTTACTTTTTAATACTCCAATATTCATTTCTTTGTCCTTCTCATTTGGACCGTCTGGTTCTTCTGTTTTGAATTCTTGCATTGAGGAGCAAATATTAGAGACCTATTCCATTCATGTTCATCTTTGGTCAGGCCAGCACGGCCTTAGCCTGGCACTATAATAGGCTTTTCTGCAGCTCAGTGTTTGACACACTGATGACTTATATTAGTGTGATAGGTGGGTTAGAGCACACAGTGAGAAATGAAGCACGGCAAGTCCCACGCAGAACAGGCACCCAGCATACGCACAGCAAACAGCAAAATATTTTCCATACTTGGCAGTTCAATGCCTGGATACAGGGGCTGCCGTTTGCCTAATATCAAAAGCACAGGAAGCAAATAAGCAATGGTGCACATAGACTTAAAGTTACCCCTTTGGAAAGGAGCAATTAGAATAGTAAATCTGCCCATCCATGTTGTAAAGCGATTAACAACTTACATTATACACTTTAAATAAACTTTTATACATATATACACTTGCACGTTCAGGATTTTAAGTGTACCATAGCAAGTTGTAAAGAATCCTATGGTACGTTAGCCCTTGCAGGGGCTTCTTAAATGCTGATTTTGTCTATCTGATGGCCACTATAGCCATAACTGCCAATCTGGCTCCCAATATCTCCAGCAAACAGCTAATTTTACAAGCAGATGATAAAGTCAGGTAGATCTTTACTCTACTGTGGCAGTTTTAGAAAAAAAATAGTATTATAGCACTGTGCAAAATATGCTACAAAGTAAAAATACTTTAAGAGTTAATATTTTTTTTTTTATCAGTTATGAAAATGCAAAGTAAGGGGAAAAGAAAAAAAAAAAGAGAAACCTTAAAGTAACATTTGGTGTGACCAACATTTGCCATCAAAGCATCAATTCTTCTACGTGCACTTGCACACAGTTTTTGGAGAAACTTGGCTGGAACGTTGTTCCAAAAATCTTGGAGAACTAACCACAGGTCTGTGGATATAGGCTTGTGCAAAAGCATCTTTCTTATGTAATCCCACACAGTCTATGTTGAGATCAGGACTCTGTGGGGCCACATCATCACTTCCAGGACTCCTTGTTCTTCCTCACACTAAAGATAGCTCTTAATGACATTGGCTATAGGTTTTGGGTGGTCCTGCTGCAGAATAAATTTGGAGCCACTCAGAAGACTCCCTGATGGATATGGATCAATTTGTGTTTCTTAGCATTAGGAACATGATTATTCTTGACCAAATCCATTCCATTAACTGAAACATAGCCCAGAACTTACAAGGAACCTCCACCATGCTTCACCACTTACTACAGACACTCAATATTGTACTGCTCTCCAGTCTGTCGGCAAACAAACTGCATTCTGTTCACATATTGACTTATCAGTCCAGATACCAGCTGACAATGTTTCCATTTCCAAGGTATGGTTTATGACGACAATTCTTTCATGAACACCACTTCTCCCCAGGCTTTTTCTAACAGTAGGTGGGTGTAGATAGGTCTCACTGCTTGCTGCCAGTTCTGAGGCGGACATCCTCCGATTTTGAAGGAAAGTAAGAATGATGTGTCTTATCTATTTCACCAAGTTTCCTTGTCTAACCACAGCATTTACGATTCTCAATGTTTCCCATTTCTAGTTGTAGTCAAAGTGGAGAAAAATAGGGGGCGGAGCCGGACATGGCTGAGTGAGGACATTGTTTTCTGGAGCTCTTCTATACAATCCCCCATAAAACTTTTTTTTACCTATAAAATGGGCAAATCTACCACCAAAAAAAATAAGCCCTGCACCCCAGGACGACCTCCTGCAACCTAGAGTAACATCGGGGCTTATCTCACCAGCTCCCGGGAGCCTGGGACAATATTACAGCCGGGGCGGGAATTGCGGCCTGCAGAGCCTGAACTGATCCCTGTCCTGGTGCCCGAGGAGGTGGCAATCCTGCAGGCCCAGAGGAGGGGTGAAGCAGCAAAGACCCCCCGTGGTATGAGGGGATCACCGACGGACTCACGGCGGCGGTGAGAACCAGCGGAAACACCGCTACGGGAGAAACGGTACACCCAGCTGCGCCATTCCAAGATAGCGTCCGCAAACCTGAGAAGCAGACCTGCAGATCAGTGCTGGAGGACGGGACACATGCGGCCGCAGCCTCGCCTGCCTCGTGCTCCGCTGCGTCTCTGCTGGGTCCAGTGAGCCCTTACAACTTACCCGCGTCCGGCGCCAGTGGAGACGGGGGGTTGTGGCTTGCAAGTGCGGGGTGCACGTGTGCTCGGGCCCAGGCGATGACTCACCGCTGCAGCCCCGGGCACTGGAGAAGCAGGCGCCGCGCGGAGCAGCTGAAGTGCAGGAGCCATCATCCCCACATACAGGTGCTGTGGACGGGGGAGAGGAGGGAGCTGCAGCTAACCCCGAAGGACTGCCTGGATATAAGTCTCAGGTGCAGGGACGATGGGGGGACCTGGTGAAAGGGGCCCAAGCAAGGGGTGGTGGTAATAACATCAGCCACACTCCCTTACTAGGGGTCAAACAACCCTCAGGGAAATCTGGGGTAGGAGGGGGGCCATATGAATCTCTGGTGTCTGCTAATGAGTCCTGGGGGATACCTCAGAGGGACGCACCCCCCAACTCCCCAGATAGTTGGCCCACGGGATCCTCCTGGGCTGAGAGCTTGACAGGCCCAGACGGAGACCTTGAGAGGGGTACATTGATGCCCGTGAACAGAGTGCCCAGGGTGCTGGGGTCTCCCCCACTTCGTCTTGCGGCCGTGCCACAGGCATGGGAAGGCATAAACAACCCCCAAAATACACAGAAAATGATATATGGTCCAGCTCTACAGGACTCTTTTTGTGCATACTCCAACATGTCTCACACTGCTGCCTCGATGGGCGAGGATCGCCCGGCATCCTTGGTAGTTCTACGGTCACTGTTACAAGCGATCCCCACCAAGAATGACATTGCTGCACTGGCTAATCAAGTGGTGGCGGAGTGTAAACAGGAATTTACCCAACTGCGGACTGAACTCTCCTCACTTACTCATAGGTTTGACACCCTTGCTGAGCAGCAATCAAATTCTCAGGTTTCTATTCACTCTATCCAAGAGACAGTACAGAATTAGTCCAAGCAATTATTTGCCCTTCAACAACATGTAGATGATTTGGAGAACAGAAACAGAAGGAACAATCTACGTGTTAGAGGTCTCCCTGAATCAATTGCTGCTCCTGATATTACTGCTGTTCTCCGTTCCATTTTTAATAATCTGCTAAAGAGGCCACCAGGAACCGCCCTTGAACTTGACAGAGCCCACAGGGCTCTGCGTCCCCCGGATCCAGAGGACATCCACCCAAGAGATGTTGTGTGCAGGGTGCATTTTTTTGCTGCAAAGGAGGCCATTCTGCAAGCAGCCAGGAAGAAACGAACCTATCATACAATGGCTCTGCTATCCGCATAATGCCCGATCTCTCAAGGCACACCCTAGCCCAACGTGCTACTCTTAAGCCCCTTCTGGATGTCTTAAAAGAGCGGGGTCTACCATTCCGGTAGGGATTCCCATTTTCATTATCGGTACAGAAGGACTCACGATGGTGGGTCCTACGCTCCCCAGAGGACTTCCCCGCATTCACCGAGAGCCTGGGTCTGCCTACAATCTCTATTTCAGCTTGGCCAACTTCTTTGCTCCAGCCTTGGGTCCCCAGGGGAAGAATCACCTCTTCCAGGCCAAATCCACCTTCTGAGTCCAACAGGGAGCTACCCTCGAGAGGAGAACGGGGTCGTAGGGCAGGCCGTCCTCGGTACCCGACATAGATAGACTCAGAGGCCGCGCACGCCTTTATGACCTATACAACTTACAGTTATTTAAATTAAATTACTTTCATATGTTGCCTTAAAGTCTATTCATCGCCCGTATTGCATAAGCATTTGATACTTTTGCCGGTGTTTATGGTTATCTTTAATGTTTTTAGTATATCCAGAGCTCTGCTTGGTTATGTCTGACATCCTTTTTCCCCAAATAGGTCGGGATCCTCTGTCCTGCCTAGTTGAGGCGGATATGTTCCCTAGGAACGTTTGTTCGGACTTAAGCGGGCTTTACACGCTATGACATCGCTCAAGTGATCTTGTGGGGGATCACGGATTTTGTGACGCACATCCGGTCGCTTTAGCGATGCCGTTATGCTTGACACCTATGAGTGATTTTGCATTGTCGCAAAAACGTGCAAAATCGCTCATCGGTGACATGGGGGTCCATTCTCAAATATCGATACTGCAGCAGTAACGAAGTTGTTCCTCGTTCCTGCAGCAGCACACATCGCTCCGTGTGACACCGCAGGAATGAGGAACCTCACCTTACCTGCGTCCCGGCCACAATGCGGAAGGAAGGAGGTGGGCGGGATGTTACGTCCCGCTCATCTCCGCCCCTCCGCTTGCATTGGGCGGCGGTTTAGTGACACTGCTGTGACGTCGCTGTGAGGCCGAACGAACCGCCCCCTTAGAAAGGAGGCAGTTCGCCGGTCACAGCGACGTCGCAGGGAAGGTCCGGGCGATGTGAGACACGGGCAGCGATTGGCCCGTGTCGCACAACCGATGGGGGCGGGTACGCATGCTGGCGATATCGGTACCGATATCGCAGTGTGTAAAGCGGCCTTTAGTCTATTGTGCAAGGTCTTTTTGCCTGCTGTTCTTTTTGTTTTTTTCCCCGCTACACTCTACCTATCTCAAGTCTTTTCTTCTCTCTATCTTTGGCGGCTGGACTGATCGTGTTCGATCCCTTCTCTTATATATCTCTAATGTCTCATTCTCTTATAGATGGCGGACCTAACCATCGCTTCTTTTAATGCCAAGGGCCTCAATGTTCCGGAGAAACGGACACAGATACTGTACCACCTTCATAAACGGAAGGTGAGAATAGTGTGTTTCCAGGAGACCCATTTCAAACAAGGACATGCCCCCATTCTTAAAAATAAGTATTATCAGACATGGGTATCCTCAGACAACCCAGATTCCCGTTCTAAAGGTGTGGTGATCGCCATTCATAAATCCCTCCCACATCAAATCCTAAAGTGCACGACAGATAGTCTTGGAAGATATATTATCCTCTCACTGAAGGTGGGGATCAAACATTCACAATAATTAATGCATATGCCCCAAATCAAAAGCAGGACAGCTTTGTTACTCGTCTGGTCGACGCCGCGATCCCCTTGATACAGGGTACAGCAATTCTATGTGGCGACCTCAACGTCACTCTTAACCCCACAATGGACAATTCCAGGGGGAAATCTAGCATTGCATACACTACCCTTAAACGTATCAAAAAAGCTTTATTGCGCATTCAATTGTTCGACACTTTGAGACTAAAACACCCGTCGGACAGAGACTATAGTTTCTATTTCCACACTCAAGACTCATACAGTCGCATAGACTATATATTACTACAGCACAATGCTCTCCCTTCGATCCAACATACTAGGAAGGATAACATACTGCGGTCAGACCACGCGCCGGTTTATTGCACGATTGAGATTCCCTCTCTCTCGGCCCCCAGAGGGTCGTGGCGGCTGAATGAGTCGTTGCTGCTGGATGAGCTTTGTGTTACCGATGTTCAGACCTCTATCACAAGGTTCATAGAGGACCACTCAGTGGATGACACAACCCCCACTTATAAGTGGGAAGCATTGAAATGTGTCCTACGAGGTATTTTTTATTAAACATGGGTCCCGAATCAAAAAAGAAAAGGGCCCAAGACATAGTAAAAGCTCTTCATAGGGTTTCTGAACGGGAGCTCATCCACAAACGAGCCTTATCGGCCACAAATTTACAAGCTCTTCTACAAGCTAGGTTAGAGGTAAAAAAAACCTGTTAGATTCCTCATATAAGCGCCTAATACAGGTGGGGAAGGGGAGGTTTTATGAGTTTGGGGATAAGCCCGGCAGATTGTTGGCTAACGCGCTGAGAGAAGGGAGAGCTCATACCCTCATTCCGTGCATCAAGAACTCGCGCAACGAACTACTTTATGCCACCCCTGACATCTCAAATACCTTTCACTACTTTTATTCCAAGCTATATAATTTTCCTGTCGAGCCCCCTAAAGCGGGCTTTACACGCTGCGATATCGGTACCGATATCGCTAGCGTGGGTACCCGCCCCCATTTGTTGTGCGACACGGGCAAATCGCTGCCCGTGCCGCACAACATCGCCCAGACCCGTCACACGTACTTACCTGACCAGCGACGTCGCTGTGACCGGCGAACCGCCTCCTTTCTAAGGGGGCGGTTCGTTCAGCATCACAGCGACGTCAAAGCTGCGTCACTGAACCGGCGCCCAATAGAAGCGGAGGGGCGGAGATGAGCGGGACGTAACATCCCGCCCACCTCCTTCCGCATAGCGGCCGGGAGGCAGGTAAGGAGAGCTTCCTCGTTCCTTCGGTGTCACACGGAGCGATGTGTGCTGCCGCAGGAACGAGGAACAACTTCGTTACTGCTGCAGTAACGATATTTGAGAATGGACCCCCATGTCACCGATGAGCGATTTTGCACGTTTTTGCGACGATGCAAAATCGCTCATAGGTGTCACACGCAACGGCATCGCTAATGCGGCCGGATGTGCGTCACCAATTCCGTGACCCCAACGACTTCGCATTAGCGATGTCGTAGCGTGTAAAGCCCACTTAAGTCGAGTGATAGATGTCCTTCAATGCCCTCACCCTTTAGACGTTTTAACAGATCTATAATTGAAGACCTAGAAAGCCCATTTTTATCGGATGATTTATTGGCGGTGATTCGCGACACACCTGGTAATAAGAGTCCTGGACCCGACTGGTTCCCCGCCAAATTTTACAAAGCCTTTTCAGAACAGTTAGCACCCTTAATGCTTCTTTCCTTCATATCATTCTCCGACTGCATACCTTAAGATTAATTGCACACTGTCGAGACCCTTCTCCATCCGGAACGGGACCCGGCAAGGATGTCCCCTATCACCTTTACTATATGTTTTAGTCATGGAGCACTTGTTGTCGGCCATTAGGACCAACCCGGATATATAGGGAATTAGGATTGCCAATCAGGAGCATAAATGCGCCACTTTTGCCGACGATCTCCTTATATATATATATATATATATATATATATCTGTGTAATCCCCTCACATCCTTCCCGTCCCTAATGTTGGAGCTAAACCGCTTTAGCAAGTGGTCCAACTTTAAAATCAATTTTTGAGGCCCTAAATATCTCCTTGCCCCAAACAACAGTAAATGCTATAAAACCAAACTTCCTCTTTAGATGGCCACCCCACGGCAGTATTGGATACCTAGGCATTAAGATTCCATCTGATCTGAACGGGCTCTTTCAATTAAATTATCAAAGTTTTCTGTCAAAACTTGAGGGAGATTTAGCCTGATGGCAAAGGGGTAATCTTTCATGGTTCGGCAGGATTAGTGCTCTCAGGATGACTGCCTTATCAAGATTGCTGTATTTGATACAATTTGATACAATTCTACGTTCTGGCAGCCTATTGGGCCAGGATACAGCGCTTATTCAATCAATTTGTTTGGTCAAAGAGGCGCGCCCGTCTAGGGAGTAGCGTCTTAACCAGGACCAAGATTGCAGGAGGAGCGGGATTGACAGATTGTAGGCGGTATTACATGGCAGCTGCTCATGCTAGAGTTCTGGACCTTTTGCATAGCTCTAGATCTAAGCTTTGGGTTTATCTGGCACAGGATCTATGCCCCTTATCAATACCGACCCTGCCGTGGACCAGGCCACTCCTCACCAAACATAAGATTGAGATGTCCTATAGCACTAAACAAACATTGAAAACGGTACACTCTACGTCATCACACAATCTCATGATCCAGCCTAGAGGACCCCTTATGCCATTAACTGATAATCCAGAGTTTTTACCGGGAGCATCATCTAACAATTTTCTGGGAAGCACGAAACTGAACCCCCTGAGACTAAACCAGGTGGCCCCAGGGCGATCCCTCCTTCCACTCCTGAAGATTGTGGAGAATAGTAGTTTCAAACTGCGGTTCCATTTTGAATATGCCCAACTCAAACACTTCATAACCTTCCAAGACACTGTCATGGCTCATTCGTCGCCCCAAACACCTTTTGAAAACCTTTGTATTGTGTCCTCTGATACGCGTCACGCAAAATCAAAAGGTGTACAAGCTTATGACAAGCGCAGTAGGGATGTTTCCTCCTCGCTTCTGTATGGCATGGGAGACAGAGCTCAATCAGACGTTCCCTGGGAATCAGTGGGAGCGTTGTTTCCGTCTGACCCACAGGTCCGTGGTTGCCACCAGGATGCAAGAAACCAGCTATAAAATACTTTCTAGGTGGTACAGGGTCCCAGCATCCCTTCATGCGTGGTGCCCCGAAGTACCTGATACTTGCTGGCGTTGTGGAGCGCAGGGGGGCACCATGTCCCACATCTGGTGGTTCTGCCCGAGCTTGTCGGTCTTTTGGAACAAAGTACTAGCGGCCATACAGGAGGTCACCAAGATCGTAGTCCCTAGTCGCCCAGAGGCAGTTTTATTGTACATCTTTAACGTATCGGAAAAGGTCTATAAAAAATCCATCTTGGGCCACCTTCTTTAGGCTGCCAAGACAGTGGTTCCACAGCGTTGGAAGGATACTGCCCCCCCTACGCTAGATGAGTGGGTAATGGAGGTGAATGTGATTCACCGCATGGAAATGGTGATGGCCCAGTCGCGCGGGCAGATGGTAGAGACGGCCACTAAATGGTTTCAATGGGAATCATTCCTGTCTGGTAAAAAAATTCTTGAACTAATCTAATCTCTGTAAGATGGGCACTCTGGCTCTTTCTCCTTCAGACACCATACACCAATCTTTCGATAAGTCTTGGTCCAACGGACAATGTATCAGTCTCGGTCGCTGCGTTCTACTCTTTATCTCTTCTCTTCCTTTTCTGACTTACCCTTTCTTCATTGTATTCCATGACTACCACTCTCCTTAACCCCTCTACTTTGTTTTATTATTTTCTATGGCTTAAAATGATTATCCATGTATTATACCAATCATTTACATATCGTTATGAAGTCTGTGAAGGTTTGGTGTCGCACAGACTTTTGATTCGCATTATTTGTTACAGCATGGATCCATGTTCACTTAATGTATTCCTTTAAAAAATTCAATAAAACTTTAAATTGGAAAAAAAAAAGTGGAAAAAAAATAGGCAGCTACTTATCCATCATGCAATACAATCAGGGAGGCTTTGATTAGCTCAAAATTTATTTCTGCAGCAGGACAACAACCCCAAAAAAATATTCAGTGTGAAGAAGAACAAGGAGTCCTGGAAGTGATGATACGGCCCCCACAGAGCCCCAATCTCAACATCGAGTCTGTCTGAGATAATATGGAGAGACACAAATTGCAAACGACTACATTCACAGAAGATCTGCGGTTACTTCTCCATGATGTTTGGAACAACCTCTCTGTAGAGTTCCTTCGACTTACTGAATGAGGAGCTGCTGATAAGTATTTGGTTTTGTGATCTTTATTTGTTTCTATGGTAACGAATATTACATCACATGAAAGCCTTATGTGTCTAATATATGTTTTCAAAATTTTGTGTCTGTTGCTTATGGCAACAGTGCTCTACGTACAAACAAATGGCAGAGTCTAATGCGATATTAACAGCAACTGAGAGCAAAGCAGTGATAAAATTCTTGTTTCTGCAAGGAAAGTCCGAGAAGGATCTTCATGCTGATATGTCGCAGACATTGGGGGATCAATGCCCTTCATATTCCACAGTTAAGAACTGGGTTGCCAAATTTAAAACGGGCCACTTCAGCACCAATAATGAGGAATGTCCTGGACAACCGAGAGTGGTTGTTGTTCCGGAGATCGTCGATGCTGTGCACAGCCTCATACTGGAGAATGGATGAATTTCAGCTAAAGCAATAACAGACATCATGGGGATTTCCTGTGAACATTTTTGTGTCATTATCCATGAAAATTTGGACATGAGGTAGCGATCTGCAAAGTGGGTACCCAAATGTTTGACAACAGATCAGAGAAGAATGCGAGTGACAATGTCCTGCTCCATTTGTCAGCGTTTCCGGACTGATAAGAACTTCCTGGATCGACTAGTCACTATGGATGAGACCTGAATTTATTTGTATAACCCTAAAAACAAGGAGCAGTCAAAAGAGTGGAGGCACAGTGGTTCTCCTCGTCCAAAGCTCAGGGTGCAAAAATCAGCCACTAAGGTGATGGTGTCTGTGTTTTGGGATAAGGAGGGCGTGCTGCTAGTGGACTACCTTCAAAAGGGTTCCACCATCAATGCAAGGTATTACATTGAACGTTTGGACCAATTAAAGCCAGCTCTGAACGCCAAAAGGTGCGGCAAGGTGTCCAAAGGAATCTTGTTCCTGCAAGACAACGCCTTCGCTCACACTGCACAAGCGACCATGGCAAAACTGGCAGAGCTGGGCTTCCAGCTGGTTGACCACCCACCTTATTCCCCAGATCTAGCAACCTCTGACTATTATCTGTTTCCAAACCTGAAGAAACACCTCAAGGGTACCAAATTTCACACCATTTCTGATGCCACGGATGCCTGGTTTGATGCACAACCGAAATCCTTCTTTTTGCTAGTCTTACAGAACTTGGAATACCAATGTAAGAAGTGTGTTGACATCAGTTTAGAGTATGTGGAATAAATGTAAAGTTTCATCATCCTATCTCGTTTTTTTATGGGTAAAGCCAAAGACTCATTAGCAGCCCCTCGTGGATAGGTCTCATTTTGGTAATTGATAAAAATAAAGTGATTGAACAAAACCTATTAACACTTCTATTTGTTAGCATTGTTACTTTACAGCATTTTTTCCCCACATCTGCCTAAAATGTTTGCACAGTACTGTATATATCAGCTCAAGTGCATTATATAGCAATCTGAGTCTACCAAAAAGAAGCCTCTGTGTGAGAAGGGGGAGCTGCTTCATGATTGGCTAAACACACTAGTAGAACATAGGCTAAGAAGTTGTACCCATGGAACAAACATTTCAAAGAGGAAGTCCCCTCTAAGGGTGGCTTTACACGGTACGATATTGCTAAAGCGATGTCGTTGGGGTCACGGAATTTGTGACGCACATCCGGCCGCGTTAGCGATGTCGTTGTGTGTGACACCTATAAGCGATTTTGAATCGTCGCAAAAACGTTCAAAATTGCTAATCGGTGAAAAGCCCCCCTATTCCCAATTATCATTGCTGCTGCAGGTACGATGTTGTTCGTCGTTCCTGTGGCAGCACACATCGCTACGTGACACCGCAGGAACGAGGAACCTCTCCTTACCTGCGGCCGCCCGCAATGAGAAAGGAAGGAGGTGGGCGGGATGTTACGTCCCGCTCATCTCCGCCCCTTCGCTTTGATTGGGTGGCCGCTTAGTGACGTCGCTGTGACGCCGAACGAACCACCCCCTTAGAAATGAGTCAGTTCGCCGGTCACTGCAACGTCGCTAGGCAGGTAAATAGTGTGACGGGTCCGGGCGATGTTGTGGGCCACGGTCAGCGATTTGCCCGTGTCGCACAACAGATGGGGGCGGGTACCCACGCTAGCGATATCGGTAACGATATTGCAGCATGTAAAGTGGTCCTAAGACTGAATACTACAATGTACTATAAAAGGCAGCTCTTGAAAATGACCGGCTTGCTTACTGTGACGTAATTGTATATCAGAGGGATTAAAATGTTTAAACGGTGTCCCCATGATAAATGCTATTTCACAGAATTAGTGTCAATGTACCCAATCTAGACCTATCCTGGTGTAGTGGTGACATTTGCTACCAGTTCCGGCTCTTCTCATCTGTCTTCTTAGAGAGTGGAGATGATTAAGTTCTAGGAAGTCACCAGCCCACATTCCGCTTCTCTGTCTACAGACATTCCATTTACTCATTTACAGATCTAAATCACATTCACTCTCCCGCTCATCTACACCACCCTGACCCTGGCCTTCACTCATCTCTCCCCTTTCTCAACAAGACTTAGCACTTTCTCGATTTGCCCTGCTATATTTAGCATAGCTATGAATAGGACCTATCTAACAATGACTGGTGCTAGAAACATTCCCTGTCTTATTAATACGGAAATAAAACCAGATCTTGGTGTGCGGATATCATCTCCCTCTTCCCATCCTTCCTCCCTTTTAATTGCCTCTCCCCCCTCCTCCACACTTTACTTCTTCCTTCCGTTAGGTTTATGTGCTTGTTTGAATTATTCCTTTCTACTTAGAAATGTTGCTTCATTTCCATAAATGTGTGATTCTTATACAACTTACACCAGTTTTTAGGTGACTTTATACATTTGCCCTACATACAGGACTTTTGGCTAATAGATCATTGATATCAATCTGCATTGGATTGTGGTATGTATGCACAACATTGAACACTACTGATATATTAGTGTGCATTTAGATGTTTGCTAATAAACCTTGATTCAACCATAAAAGTCTTCAAGTGTCCATACACTTTAGTGGAACATTGTCTGAAAGGGAACAGTCAACCATAACGTGTATGACAAGACTTCCCCATACATCAGAATTGGGAAAGAAAGGTTGGGGGATGTTGAATTTCAACACATCAAAGCCTTTGTTCTTAAAGAAAATCTGTTACAAGGTTTTGCTCCCCCATCTGAGATCAGCATAAAGTAGAGGCAGAGACCCTGATTCCAGTGATGTATCACTTACAGGCTGCTTTCTACAAATATCAGGTTTTTTTCTACTGCAGATCTAGCAGTTCTCTGAATACTGAGCCCTGTATAACCCCTCTCCACCATATCAATGATGGGGGTGGGGTTACACAGAGCTCATAGTTTTGGAGAATTACATGGCAGTAGGTTTTCTAGTTCTCAAGTGATAAAATCACTATTTCTTCAGCAGAACATTATCAAAACTACAGCAAGCAGCCCAGACCAGACACAAAAGTGCAATTTTTTGATCCTTGCTAGAGTCTTTTTTTTTTAAGCAATGGTTAAAACACTGAACTTGTGTGTGTGGAATAGGTGAATAAACAACTCAAGTTTTGCATATTTGGATTCTATTTGGTCAGAACCAGAATTGAAAATCTTGAGATTTTCTGGAAATGCAAATATTGTGTCCTAAGCCGGTGTAAGGGATACTTTGCACACTACGACATCGCAAGCCGATGCTGCGATGCCGAGCGCGATAGTCCCCGCCCCCGTCGCAGCTGCGATATCATTGTGATAGCTGCCGTAGCGAATATTATCGCTACGGCTGCTTCACATACACTCACCTGTCGTGCGATGTCGCTCTGGCCGGCAAACCGCCTCCTTATTAAAGGGGCGGGTCGTGCAGCGTCACTGCGACGTCACACGGCAGGCGGCCAATAGGAGCGTAAACATCCCGCCCACCTCCGTCCTTCCGCATAGCCGACGGGAGCCGCGGTGACGCAGGTAGGAGATGTTCCTCGCTCCTGCGACTTCACACACAGCGATGTGTGCTGCCGCAGGAGCGAGGAACAACATCGGACCGTCGCGTAAGCGTAATTATGGAATTCGCCGACGCTACACCGATGATATGATTACGACGCTTTTGCGCTCGATAATCGTATCATCTAGGATTTACACACTACGATGTTGAGAGCGACGCAGGAAGTGCGTCACTTTCGACATGACCCCACCGACATCGCACCTGCGATGTCATAGTGTGCAAAGTACCCCTAAGTAATTCCAACAATGGCAACTTTATTAGGGAGCAGACATTTTCTGGTAAGAAAATAAAATCTTCATTATGAGAAACCTACTAGAATTCTCCCTCTAGTCTCAGCATGTCGCACGTGACCCACAGGGGTGGGAGATACTGTATTTGGCTGGTATACTTAAGACTTTAAATCCCCATAATTGTCCACCACCATTATAGACTGGGAGAAATAGATACTTACAGGGGATCTCCAGCCCGGGGTGGACTGTGGTATTCTTCACAGTGGGTGGAGAATGACGTCCATCTGCCATGTCATGTTCTGAACATTGTGGCTCCCCATGGATAACGGCAAGTCCCAGACGCAGACGCTCAGCATAGGACTGTGCCCTTAGTAGATGGTATAAGAGTTAGAAAATGGAAAAAGACTTCTGAAAAAGTAAATAATAGCAACGTTCCCCTTGCTAACTAAATGGTACACTGGGCTAAATGTTTGGTGGCAATGAAGGGAATTTTGTTTACTTACCGTAAATTCCTTTTCTTCTAGCTCCAATTGGGAGACCCAGACAAATGGGTGTATAGGCTATGCCTCCGGAGGCCGCACAAAGTATTACACTAAAAGTGTAAAGCCCCTCCCCTTCTGCCTATACACCCCCCGTGCTCCCACGGGCTCCTCAGTTTTGGTGCAAAAGCAAGAAGGAGGAAAAAATTATAAACTGGTTTAAAGTAAATTCAATCCGAAGAAATATCGGATAACTGAAACCATTCAACATTAACAACATGTGTACACAAAAAAACAGGGGCGGGTGCTGGGTCTCCCAATTGGAGCTAGAAGAAAAGGAATTTACGGTAAGTAAACAAAATTCCCTTCTTCTTTGTCGCTCCATTGGGAGACCCAGACAAATGGGACGTCCAAAAGCAGTCCCTGGGTGGGTAAAATAATACCTCGAAATAGAGCCGTAAAACGGCCCCTTCCTACAGGTGGGCAACCGCCGCCTGAAGGACTCGTCTACCTAGGCTGGCATCCGCCGAAGCATAGGTATGCACCTGATAGTGTTTCGTGAAAGTGTGCAGGCTCGACCAGGTAGCCGCCTGACACACCTGCTGAGCCGTAGCCTGGTGCCTCAAAGCCCAGGACGCACCCACGGCTCTGGTAGAATGGGCCTTCAGCCCTGAGGGAACCGGAAGCCCAGCAGAACGGTAAGCTTCGAGAATTGGTTCCTTGATCCACCGAGCCAGGGTTGATTTGGAAGCCTGTGACCCTTTACGCTGGCCAGCGACAAGGACAAAGAGTGCATCCGAGCGGCGCAGGGGCGCCGTACGGGAAATGTAGAGTCTGAGTGCTCTCACCAGATCTAACAAGTGCAAATCCTTTTCACATTGGTGAACTGGATGAGGACAAAAAGAGGGTAAGGAGATATCCTGATTGAGATGAAAGGGGGATACCACCTTAGGGAGAAATTCCGGAACCGGACGCAGAACCACCTTGTCCTGGTGAAACACCAGGAAAGGGGCTTTGCACGACAACGCTGCTAGCTCAGAAAATCTCCAAAGTGAAGTGACTGCTACTAGGAAAACCACTTTCTGCGAAAGGCGTGAGAGAGAAATATCTCTCATTGGCTCGAATGGAGGTTTCTGAAGAACCATCAGCACCCTGTTCAGATCCCAGGGTTCTAACGGACGCTTGTAAGGAGGGACGATGTGACAAACCCCCTGCAGGAACGTGCGTACCTGTGGAAGTCTGGCTAGGCGCTTCTGGAAAAACACAGAGAGCGCTGAGACTTGTCCCTTAAGGGAGCCGAGCGACAAACCCTTTTCCAGTCCAGATTGAAGGAAGGACAGAAAAGTGGGCAAGGCAAATGGCCAGGGAGAAAAACCCTGAGCAGAGCACCACGACAGGAAAATTTTCCACGTCCTGTGGTAGATCTTGGCGGACGTTGGTTTCCTAGCCTGTCTCATAGTGGTAATGACCTCTTGAGATAATCCTGAAGACGCTAGGATCCAGGACTCAATGGCCACACAGTCAGGTTGAGGGCCGCAGAATTCAGATGGAAAAACGGCCCTTGAGACAGCAAGTCTGGTCGGTCTGGTAGTGCCCACGGTTGGCCGACCGTGAGATGCCACAGATCCGGGTACCACGACCTCCTCGGCCAGTCTGGAGCGACGAGGATGACGCGGCGGCAGTCGGCTCTGATCTTGCGTAACACTCTGGGCAACAGTGCCAGCGGAGGAAACACATAAGGGAGCTGAAACTGCGACCAATCCTGAACTAATGCGTCTGCCGCCATAGCTCTGGGATCTTGAGACCGTGCCATGAACGTCGGTACCTTGTTGTTGTGCCGGGACGCCATTAGGTCGACGTCCGGCATGCCCCAACGGCAATATATCTCCTGAAACACGTACGGGTGAAGGGACCATTCCCCTGCGTCCATGCCCTGGCGACTGAGAAAGTCTGCTTCCCAGTTTTCCACGCCCGGGATGTGAACTGCGGATATGGTGGAGGCTGTGGCTTCCACCCACAGTAGAATCCGCCGGACTTCCTGGAAGGCTTGGCGACTGCGTGTCCCGCCTTGGTGGTTGATGTATGCCACCGCTGTGGAGTTGTCCGACTGAATTCGGATCTGCTTGCCTTCCAGCCACTGCTGGAACGCTTTTAGGGCCAGATACACTGCCCTGATCTCCAGAACATTGATCTGAAGCGAGGACTCTTGCTGAGTCCACGTACCCTAAGCCCTGTGGTGGAGAAAAACTGCTCCCCACCCTGACAGACTCGCGTCCGTCGTGACCACCGCCCAGGATGGGGGTAGGAAGGATTTCCCCTTCGATAAAGAAGTGGGAAGAAGCCACCACCGAAGGGAAGCTTTGGTTGCCTGAGAGAGGGAGACGTTCCTGTCGAGGGACGTCGGTTTCCTGTCCCATTTGCGTAGGATGTCCCATTGAAGAGGACGCAGGTGAAACTGCGCGAAAGGGACTGCCTCCATTGCTGCCACCATCTTCCCCAGGAAGTGCATGAGGCGCCTCAAGGGGTGTGACTGACCTTGAAGGAGAGATTGCACCCCCGTCTGTAGTGAACGCTGCTTGTTCAGCGGAAGCTTCACTATCGCTGAGAGGGTATGAAACTCCATGCCAAGATATGTCAGCGATTGGGCCGGTGTCAGATTTGACTTTGGAAAATTGATGATCCACCCGAAACTCTGGAGAGTCTCCAGGGTAGCGTCGAGGCTGTGCTGGCATGCCTCTTGGGAGGGAGCCTTGACCAGCAGATCGTCTAAGTAAGGGATCACCGAGTGACCCTGGCAGTGGAGGACCGCGACTACTGTAGCCATGACCTTGGTGAAAACCCGGGGGGCTGTCGCCAGGCCGAACGGCAGTGCCACGAACTGGAGATGTTCGTCTCCTATGGCGAAGCGCAGGAAGCGCTGATGCTCTGGAGCAATCGGAACGTGAAGATAAGCATCTTTGATATCGATCGATGCAAGGAAATCTCCTTGGGACATTGAGGCGATGACGGAGCGGAGGGATTCCATCCGGAACCGCCTGGTCTTTACGTGTTTGTTGAGCAGTTTTAGGTCCAGGACAGGACGGAAAGACCCGTTCTTCTTTGGAACCACAAACAGGTTGGAGTAAAAACCGTGACCCTGTTGCTGAAGAGGAACAGGGATCACCACTCCTTCTACCTTCAGAGTGTCCAACGCCTGCAGAAGAGCATCGGCTCGCTCGGGAGGCGGAGATGTTCTGAAGAATCGAGTCGGAGGACGAGAGCTGAACTCTATCCTGTAACCGTGAGACAGAATGTCTCTCACCCATCGGTCTTTTACCTGTGGCAGCCAGGTGTCGCAAAAGCGGGAGAGCCTGCCACCGACCGAGGATGCGGTGTGAGGAGGCCGAAAGTCATGAGGAAGCCGCCTTGGTAGCGGCACCTCCGGCGGTCTTTTTAGGGCGTGACTTAGACCGCCATGAATCGGAGTTCCTCTGATCCTTCTGAGGCCTTTTGGACGAGGAGAATTGGGCTCTGCCCGTACCCCGAAAGGACCGAAACCTCGACTGTCCCCTCCTCTGTTGGGGTAATTTTGGTTTGGCCTGGGGTAAGGAAGTTTCCTTTCCCTTGGATTGTTTTATGATTTCATCCAATCTCTCACCAAACAAACGGTCGCCAGAAAATGGCAAACCGATTAAGCACTTTTTGGCAATCGAATCTGCCTTCCATTCCCGTAGCCACAAGGCCCTGCGTAATGCCACCGAATTGTCGGCTGCAACCGCCGTACGGCTCGCAGAGTCCAGGATAGCATTAATAGCGTAGGACGCAAATGCCGACGTTTGCGAGGTTATGGAAGCCACTTGCGGCGCAGACGTACGTGTGAGTGCGTCAATTTGGGCTTGACCCGCTGAGATAGCTTGGAGTGCCCATACTGCTGCGAATGCTGGAGCGAAAGACGCGCCGATAGCCTCATAGATGGATTTCAACCAGAGCTCCATCTGTCTGTCAGTGGCATCCTTGAGTGAAGCCCCATCTTCAACTGCAACTATGGATCTAGCCGCCAGTCTGGAGATTGGAGGATCCACCTTGGGACACTGGGTCCAGCCCTTGACCACGTCAGGGGGGGAAGGGATAACGTGTATCCTTAAGGCGCTTGGAAAAACGCTTATCTGGACAAACTCGGTGTTTCTGGACTGCGTCTCTGAAGTCGGAGTGATCCAGAAACATACTCGCTGTACGCTTGGGGAACCTGAAACGGAACTTCTCCTGCTGAGAAGCTGACTCCTCTGCTGGAGGAGCTGAGGGAGAAATATCCAACATCTTATTTATGGACGCAATAAGATCATTCACTATTGCGTCCCCATCAGGAGTATCAAGGTTGAGAGCGGCCTCAGGATCAGAATCCTGATAAGCTACCTCCGCTTCATCATACAGAGAGTCATCTCTCTGAGACCCTGAACAATGTGATGAGGTCGAGGGGATTTCCAAGCGAGCTCGCTTAGGCGGTCTGGGACTGCGGTCCGTGTCAGAGACCTCACCCTGGGATCTATGAAACACCCCGGGGAGACATTGTTGTTCCAACTGAGGCGGACTAGGGGGCAGTGATTCCACAGTGCCCATGGTCTGAGATACCGGTCTGGACTGCAAAGCTTCTAGTATTTTAGCCATAGTCTCAGAAAGTCTGTCAGTAAAAACTGCAAACTCCGTCCCTGTCACCTGGACAGTGTTAGCTGGTTGTTCCCCCTGGGCCCCCCTTAGCAGAGGCTCCGGCTGAGTAAGTGCCACAGGGGCCCAACAGTGCATACAATGAGGGTCAGTGGAACCTGCCGGTAGCGAGGTTTTACATGTGGCGCAGGCAGCATAGTAATCCTGTGTTTTGGCACCCCTGCTTCTTGTGGGCGCCATATTGTTGTCTCCTTTGAGCAACACAACAGGGTATATAGCCAGAAATCAACTGTGCACCATACAGTGTAAAGTATAGCCTGTAAACATATAAACTATAATCACACTTCTGCACAAGTGGGGCCAGCACCTCAGGTGCTGCTTACCGCCCGCTTAAAGCGGTTGTGTGGCCACCCGAATCCCTGCCTGGGTCCCCCAGAGTTTGTCTCCCCTCTGCAGCGTCCTAGGAGCTGACAGGAATGGCTGCCGGCGTCCTGAGGAGAGGAGGGAGCCGTGGGCGTGACCCAGAAAGTGCGGGAGCTGGTGCCTCACTGTGCACAGTGAGGGGGGTGGAGTATGCAAAGCATGCTCCAGCCCTCAGTGCTGCCGTGCTGTACAGCGTCCCGCCCTTCCCCTGACTGGCAGGGCTGGGGGCGGGAAGAGAAAGAGACTAGGCCCAAAAGCCGGGGACTCGAGTTATAAGCGTGGCCGCCGTATAAGCGCGGCCGGCGCAGAGTCCCCGGCGCACTAACAGTCCCAGCCGCGCCTCAGTAAAAACAATGGCAGCGGCGGTCAGCGCGGTAGTCCCCATACACACACACACTCAGCGACGCTGCAGTGTATAATGGCACAAACGCGGTCAGCGCCGCGGTCCCCGGTGCACTAGCACACCCAGCAATGCTGGAGTGTTGCTGTGCGCGGTCCCCACGGGGACACAGAGTACCTTAAAGTAGCAGGGCCATGTCCCTGAACGATACTCGGCTCCTATCCAGCAGGCTCCTCAGGAGTTGTGGATGAAGCACGGTCTCAGTGCCTGGAGACCGATAGGATCCCACTTCACCCAGAGCCCTAAGGGGGATGGGGAAGGAAAACAGCATGTGGGCTCCAGCCTCCGTACCCACAATGGATACCTCAACCTTAACAACACCGCCGACAAGAGTGGGGTGAGAAGGGAGCATGCTGGGGGCCCTATATGGGCCCACTTTTCTTCCATCCGACATAGTCAGCAGCTGCTGCTGACCAATCTGTGGAGCTGTGCGTGCATGTCTGCCTCCTTCGCACAAAGCATAAAAACTGAGGAGCCCGTGGGAGCACGGGGGGTGTATAGGCAGAAGGGGAGGGGCTTTACACTTTTAGTGTAATACTTTGTGCGGCCTCCGGAGGCATAGCCTATACACCCATTTGTCTGGGTCTCCCAATGGAGCGACAAAGAAAAAGGCATATAAGCGTAAAGCGCTGATCCAGAAAAATGAAAATGGTTTAGAAACAGCAACTGTCATACAAAGCTTTGTAATTTAGCTATAAAAATTAAGGATTCATTTTTTTGTTTCTGTCTGCACCAAAAGCTCTTTACATTCTTGACACAGGAGGAAAAAAAATCCTGTGACCAGGTCCCCTTTGGTCTCCACATTGCCTAGATGTCATACTCTTGTTTCGCCACCTCACTAGCTTCATCAAGTACTCATGTGACAATAGCGTTTTTCATCTATACCTGCTAGTTCATTCATTACAGGTAAAGGTTTAGAATGCTGTAGTCTCATGACTACATGATAAAGCTAGCGGGGTAAGGAAAAATAATAATATTGGAAGGGGCAGCCTCCCCATGGTAATTAGTGCTGAACATACCTGTATAGAATATAATCATGGAAGCTTATTAGGAGGACTGTAGTCAGACATGCCCCTACCATTAAGATCACTTTCTACAAGCAACAGAAATTAATTCCCAGAAATCTTCAGACTTTCTAATATTTTAGTTTCTTTTTACCTCTTTGCGGCATCAGGAGACTTTGCAACTATCACTGCGTTTCTGTAATCTTGAATCTGAAAATAACGAATAGTAAAGATTATCATAAACCGGTCTTTGCTAATGCCTTGACCGTGAAGGAACACCTGAGTAACTGGAGGAAAGGTCTAAATGTGGCGTCTGGGTTTCCACTCACCTCATCTTGTATATATTGTAGCAGGAAAGGAGATCCTCGGAGATTGTCCACGGGAAAGTTGAAGAAACCCTGGATCTCTTTTTGATGCAAGTCCATTGTGATGATATGTGTGAGTCCTTAAGGGTCAAATGAAAACAATGCCATATAGTATAAGTACAATGGAGTTTTAAAGCCCACTTATACACATTAGACTAACGTCGGCTGAAGCCACTGATAACGATGAGTGGGCCAGCAGTCATATGTTTGGATGGCCACTGGCCAGGACAATTGATTGCCAAGAGAGTTATGGATCAGACATCTCTAATTTCGGACTGTCTATCCTTTTGTTCTCTCTGAGATAAGCTGCCACCAGACATGACTGGGAGCGGGTCTCACAGAACCCACAGAACCACTTGGCTGAACAAGCTCTCATATGTATTAGAGAAAGGACTTCCGGCTGAATCATCAACCATACAATGTGCCAATGGGCTAAAAAGAGACAAACCCCTTCTCGTAACCATTCTATGGTAATTCCATCAGATGTACAGTTGCAAGCATTTGCTTTCAACTCCCGTTTACACTAGCTCATATTAGGGAAAAGAAAACGTGGTCAGGGTGTGTAGTATATGAGTCAACTAATCCGCAATTGATATCATCACAGAATACAATGGCCTGGTTGTCCAGCTATACAGTAAACACCTACATCAATTTAGGCTGGGTTCTTACATATACAATGCTCTACACCGAGTACTGCGTGGGGATTTACAATGGAATCCCGAAAACCTATTATTTTAATGAAGCTGACAAACTCACTGTGGACTATGTCTGGCCTCCATCCTGTCGGGGTGCTCTGTTGGGGTTCCTGACAAAAACCTCCTTATTACGCTCAATGGAGAGCACTATTAGTGTAAACTTCGCCTTATATATTAGGAACTTACTGGGTATCTGTACAATCAGGGCAAAATATTTGGTGATTGTATATTTTTTATTGGCTCTACATTTCATGGCAACCAATTTGTAAGATACACAGATATTTGTATAAGCCATTTTGTATTTAGTTGATGGTATAACAATATGGAGTTTTCTACAGTTCCCTAATCACTATGGGCGGGGTTGTTATCACTCAAAGGCATTTCATTCACATGAGGCAAATTCACAGATCCATTAAGAGTGGTGTTTTGTATGCAAGTCTTAAAAGGGAACCTGTCAGGTGCAATATGCACTTAGAACCATGAGCAGTTCTGGGTATATATTGCTAATCCCTGCCTGACTGTCCCTGTATACACTAGCATAGATAAAAGGATCTATAGAAAAGTATTTCTAAAGATCATTTCGTATATGCTAATGAAACCCACGACTAGTCGCAAGTGAGTGAGTTCCCTTGGCTAGCCGGCCCACATAGTACGCTCCAGGGGTGTGCTAACATGCTAATGAATACTCAGTAATGCCGCACATACCTCAGTCTTGATGGCGGTCGGCGGAGGATCGATGCGCACTGGGCATGATCTGGAGTCCTCTGCACTTCCGGTCATTCGCACTGTACCTCACTGAAGCCGGAAGATTACAACCGGCATCAATTTAGTGTGCATGACCGGAAGTCCCGGGTACTGCAGATCATGCACACTGCACATCCATCCTCCGCCGGCTTCCATCAAGAGTGAGGTATGTGCGGCGTCACTGCATATCCATTAGCATGTTAGCACACCCCTGGAGTGTACTATGTTCGCCGGCTAGCCAAAGGAACTCACTCCCTTGCGACTAGTCGTGGGCCTCATTAGCATATAAGAAATGATCTTGAGAAATACTTTTTCTAAAGATCTGTTTTTCTTTGTTAATGTATACAGGGACTGTTGGGCAGGGATTAGCAATATGCACCCAGAACTGCTCGTGGTTCTGGATGCATAATGCACCTAGCAGGTTCCCTTTAAAAGGAACCTGACAGCTGATATAAAGGAAGGATAGCTCCAGTGAGCCAGGCTTATGATGAATAAAAAATCTTTTTCTTTATTTCAAATATAGATTAAAAATCTTTTCAATAGCAGCATAATACAAATACAGGCAGAGATGAAAAATTACTGCTGTAGAGCGCACGGCAAGACACGTTTCGGCTACACCTTTATCATTGCCATGATACACATTGCTATTTTACTGGGATATAAGAAGGAAAACTTCTAAGGTAGGTGGTGCTATAGTTAATTTGGCCGTAATTGATCACACTTGTGAGCATCCACCTATGACATTAACTATTAAAAATCAAGTATTGACCCTAAAAAAGGCTGATACGTGCTCCCCGATCCATGGATCAGAATGATCCTTTATATGCATTTTAGAGAAAAACACAGGTTCACCAATTCAGGTCTGTGATCATAGCATTTCCAGGTTGGGAGAGGAGTGAATAGCTGGAGTCCAAAAAAAGTGATGTAAAAGACCAAAGTGTGGCATAAAGGAGGAAAGTTCAGGAAGGATTTCCTGGAGAAAAAGATTATTCAGAGAGGAGTCCTTGGAAGAAGACAGACATTCAGGGAGGGGTCACTGGTGGAGATATGCCAGGGAAATGACATCCTTGAACCAAGGAGATTCCTGGAGGAGAAACATTCTAGGAGGACCATACCATGAGGTGGAACCTGGGAGTGTGAGGTGGGGAATTGGAGGACATAGTTGAAGGAGATACTGACTGGTGACAGAGGCTGGCGTATGTGAATATTGCTCTGCTAGTCATGACTTTTGGAAAATTACTAACGTTAATGAATTATTATTATTTGTTGGTATGTAACTCTACAATCATTTAGTGATTTTTTATCTGCTTTATTCATTTTATACTGTTTATTTGATTTTCTCTACAATATTATTTCTCTCGTACACTTTTGTAGGCCCTTTTTATGTTCTCAATGCTAACCATCCCTTAGAATCTACGTATTTAGGGCAACAAGATCATGGCAATTCCACACTAATTTCTCATGTAAGTAATGAAAAAAAAAAAAGCGGCAACCCCCCCCCCCTGAAATTTGGGGAAAAAAAACCAACCCAAAATAAATTTGTAACGTGTTACCATTTTCCTCAACATTAAAGCTCTTCCATCAAAGGTGTTGTGTGACGGCTTTTCTTTTCCCGGATCATGCGCCTTAAATGCCACTGTCCTAAACTGACGGTGGCAAATGGTTAACAGCAGCAATCTGAGCCATTTCTGGTCGCTACTGGCTGTATGGCAGATGTTGGCTGTATAACACAGCTGGCAACTACCATGTGTGGAGTGGGCAGCTCTTGACAACAGACTGGAAGGGTTTAGAAGGTTTTTAAAATTGTTCCTAATCAATAGCGTAGGTGATAACTTGCTGAGAAAGTGGCTTTGAAGGGCCCAGTTTGATTGGAGGGGCAGTTGAGTATGTGCACTTCTTCTCCATACATCATCTATGAAACTCCCCATAGATAGCCAAGGGCTGCATTTGGGAATCTCCACCAGTCTCTGAGACTTGGATGAACATAACCATGGTGTTGGCAATTCAATAGTAATGGGTATAGAGCAACATCCACCTACCTGCATTGGACAGCATGGAAGCCAGCAGCTTGCATACGATAGACCCTCTCTTGCGCATTTTACTCTGCTTACTGTACGGAAAATATGGGATCACCCCAATGATGTTCTTGGCACAGGATGTCTTTAGAGCATATGTCATGATCAATAGCTCCATCACAGCGGTGTTCACATCCCTGTGAAGGTAGTTGTCAATACAACAAGCTATTAGAATATGTCCATTGGCTACTTACAGGCCAATAAATCAGATACAATAGATTTTCCTCTACTTGAAAGCTCCAAATTAACCAGCCTGACGGTCCGTGACTGTGAAAAGTCTGAAGGCGGCACACCTGCCACTCTAATTCTGTGACCTTCAAGCCTGAATTACATGAAGCCTTCTCTGGGCCAGAGATAATAATGCTAGCTTTAATCCCTATTCACTGACAGCTGCAGATGCCAAAGGAATGAGGTTGATGCGGAGTGTCTCCTGTGTGTGGTGTATCCCTTCTTATACCCAAATTATATGGCTTCCTGGAATAGCAGTGATCAGCTGATGGGCTACTGATAGAACGAGAGTGGCAGATTAGGCCGATTCAGAGGAGCCCATTAGACAATATGTTGGCCTATACGGCAGAATGATCATTTATTGCTGTCATCTTCTAGAATTATGCCAGCTGCGCCCCCTCCCAGGGGTTTATTCACCTCGGGATCGTCTGTATGATAAATATATCCTGTCCACGGACTGATTCCTGAATTTCCACTCTGGTTTCTAAAGAGACAATGACACCGTTAATTGAAAAGAATATTAATAAACTGAACCACTGCGATGCAGAAGGTGCGAATCCGGACATCTCACCTCCATTAGTCTCCTGGTAGACAACGGCTTTTCCAAGTTCTACCCCCAGCCGCCTAAAAGATAAAGGAATGGGTTTATATATTACTTACTACCTTGGATTATTGTTACAGAATATTAAAAAACAAAAAATAAAAACCATTTTCAGCCACCATTACAGCTCTTCTAGGACAAATAAGAGATTGGGGGACATAAACCCATCAACCATAACATTAAAACCACCAAATGTGACCTCTATACCACACCTATTGTCTGTACTTGAATCCCAATGTGAATAGGTGTCTAGTAAAGAGTGCTATTTGTACATACCCAGAAAGGAACCCAAGTTTCCCACAGCAGAACATGGCCTAAATCATCACTCAGCCTTTGTTGACTCTTCTTCTTCCCATAAGGCATGCCTAATGGCATTTCTTTCCCAGGTAACAAATAAAAGTGCACCCGGCCATCCATATTATATAAAAGAATATGAGACCAGGACATAGTCTTACATTGCTCCTTAGAACTGCTCTGATGTTCTGCTGCCCATGGTAAATTATTCCAGTAGTAGACAGGGATCAGCAAGGGGGCTCCGACTACGGTAGTCTTTCTTCACTTCAATCTTCATCAATGAACTTGGGTCACCTGAGATCTTGATACTACCGTGTTTTTCCAAAAATAGGACCTCCCCCAAAAAAATTGATGATATAATTGGATTTTCAGAGCAAGGCTTACATATAAGACCTACCCAGAAAATAAGCCCTAGTCATGGTTCAATAATGAAGTGTCTGGGCAGCTAAAATAAACTTAAAGAATACTGCAGGACACTTCATTAAAAAGACCGGACACTCCGCAATCACACTCACCAGATGCCGGGTGGGAGGCACTGCAGTGATTGCACAAACAAAAACACATCAGATCACGCACACACAAGCATCAGATCGCGCACACACAAGCATCAGATCGCGCGCGCACACACAAGCATCAGATCATACACACAGTCACCCATCAGATCGCACACACACAAGCATCAGATCACACACACACGCCACATCCAGTGATACCGATTTCTTCTGGCCAGCAGAATTCTCAGACGCAGTGCAGTGGAACGCAAGAACCGGCTGCTGTGGATGGAATGCTTATAGGACCGGCGATGCGCAACTTCCTCTCATCTTTCCCTGCGGCCGGAGGCATTCTGTAGCGCCGGATGTGGTGAGTGACTAGTGAGTGTGTGTGTGCGATTTGATCGGTGACTGTGTGTGTGTGTGTGTGTGTGTGTGTGTGTGTGTGTGTGTGTGCGTGGGTGCGTGCGATCTGATGTATGTTAGTGTGTCGGCCAGAAGCAGGAGAGGACTACTGTGGAATATACCTGCTGGGAGCGCCCACCAGAGATCACAGAAGGACCTGGGGGCCACGCAGACGTCCGGGCCCTAGTAAGTATGAGTCTCCTGGGAAGGATGGGGTGGGGGGGGCTGCTTTTTGGAGGGCTAAACTTATAACCAAACGTGTTTCCTGAAGAATAAGACCTACTCCAAAAATAAGCCCTAGTGCTTTTTTTGGGGGGGGGAAGCAAAAAAAAAATAAATTATAAGACAGCTTATTTTTTGGAAAAACACGATAGTTGTCTTCAATGGACCACTAACTACTACATACCAGGAACACCCCACAAGACCTGCCATTTTTGAGACACTCTGTCCCCAGTCTTCTAGCAATTAGAATTTGGCCCTTGTTAGGGCAGCTCTGATCCTAACATCTGCCATATTTTTATGCTTCTAACACATCGACTTCAAAGAGAATACTATTCCACCCCATTGTTATGGAATCATCAATGTTATTCATTTCACCCAAGGTGCCTTTCATGTTACAGCTGATGATGCATTGCCGCCTTCACACGCTTAAATACAGTTTTTGCTGCAAAATCTAAATGTGGATTCAAAAGAGGAGGAAAATTGTTTCCATATCATTTCCCTAAATTATAATCCACTTGTGCCATTGGCTTCACAAACTGCATTAAAATCCTACAGTGAGAACACCCCATCAGGAGCCTGGAAAAGTGGATTGAGAGATTAGTTGCCACCCACCGTTCCCCGACACATGGGAAAGAATGAGCTGAATAGAAAATAGGATGTCACACAGAAACTACAGACAAAAGAAGGGGAATAGTGATTCCTAATGTGGCCAATACTGGAGAGAAAGGAAGCACTAACTAGTAATTACAATACACTTTGCAGGTACAAGGAACATAATAAGGCATAATAACACACCCATTGGTGCCATTAAGAGCATGCTACATGGCACTCATTACTGTTACAGGGAATCTGTCCCGGGTTTTCGCATCTGATAGCATCATAATGTATAGACAGAGACCCTGAGTCCAGCGATGTGTCACTTACTAGGCTGCGTGTGGCGGTTTTAATAAAATCACTAATTTGACCACTAGTTCTGTGAATATGGAGCTCTGTATAATCCCACCCACATCACTGAGTGACAGGTGTGTGTACACTGTACATAGGCAGAAAGCTGCCAATCAGTGGTGGGGTTATACAGAGCTCATTAATATGTAGGACTACATGGCAGCAGGTTTATTAGTCCTTTAAAGGGAACCTGTCACCAGTTTTGGGGCCTATAACCTGCGGCCACCACCAGTGGGCTCTTATATATACAGCATGTTAGAGTGCTGTATAAGAGCCCAGATCGCGGTGTAGAACATAAAAATCACTTTATAATACTCACTTAACGGTTACTGCGGTGGATTGGGTCATATGGGCATCCTCGTCCTCCGGTTCCGGCGCCACCTCTTTTGGCCATCTTTGTCCTCCTTCTTCTCTAGCCGCAGTGCAGGACGTGTCCTATGTCATCCACATTCGCCGGCATTCAGGTCCTGAGCAGGGCAGATCAAAGTATTGTAGTGCGCCTGCGCATGACCGGCGAGTGTGTATGACGTAGGACGCATCATGCACACAGGCTTCAGAAGGAGGACGAAGATGGCCGAAAGAAGAGGCGCCGGAGAAAGGAGACACCCATATGACCCAACTCCACTGCAGTGACCATTTAGGTAAGTATATAATGTATATAAGTAGATAAGTATATGCTTTATATAAGAGCCCACTGGTAGTGGCCGCAGCTTAATGGCCCCAAATCTGGTGACAGGTTCCCTTTAATGATAAGCTCTCACTGATAAAACATTAATTATCAAAACTGCAGGAAGCAGCCCAGTAAGTTACAATTCTGGAATCAGGGTCTCTGCCTCTACATTGTACGCTTCTACGATTAGGTAGGAAAAAGTTGGTGACAGATAAGAACAGTGAACCCATACTTACTCTGTGATCCTCTTAGCCAGTTCCACGCAGGCAGGAGTGGAGTTGGCAGAGAACACCCGGTAACCGCTTCTGGCTGAGTTCATAGTACAGGGACCATTCAGCCACTTTGGGGGTCGGGAGCAAGAGAAAACAGACTTGTGAGGCATTAGCATCCGTCTTGGCATGACGATGACACCTGAAATACACTGATACGGCTCCCTCATCAACGAAAAGACTAGCAACAAAACATGTACAAGCAAAAGGCACAGAACAGTCCTACATGGTACAGACATAAGGCACGTGCTGGCGCTATAAGCATGGGCTATAATAGCCTATTCTTGCCAGGCACTGGACTTTACATGCAGAGCTTGCAGCTGGTCCAATAATTCATTAAGAGGCATCTGAATTCCTTAATGGAAAAAAGGTGTTTATAGGGTAAAGTGATGATCTAGCTGGACAGGATATATATTAGTAGGAGCAATGATACTTACTGGGCGGCCCAGAGACGTGCATGGTGAATGTGTATACATAATGGATCATATGGATCAAGAAGGCACTGTGAAGAAGCCTCCTGTTACTTTGTGCTCATATAGTAGCGTCCTGTCCTACTGAGAAGTGACAAGAAGCTGAATGTTACCAGGAAGGGTGTGCGCTGAATGCAGAGCTGGCCTGCTGTACTGTACCGCTCTGTAGTGCACGTTCCTGGAGTGTTCCCCCGCAGCACTTCTCAGCCTGTAATGGATATGTCACTTGGCTGTCCCTGGCACTCCAGGAAACGCTCTTCTCAGTTCTGTAATTACACCGCTCACCTCCTCCTGCCCCCTGGCTACTCATAGCTGTAGACTCAAAGATACCCCCGCAGCAATGCAAGACACTCACCGAGCACAGAAGCTACCTAATCATTCAGCACAAGCGGCCATTGTTACTGCAGGGGCCGAAATCAGCAAACTATGACTGGGGAAGAGGAACCATGAAATTCCCCCAATAACAGATGTTGATTGTCTGATTATTAGGTTGTTACAATGCTAAAAGACTTAAAGGGATTATCCATTTCTCAGCCATCTTTTTCTCAATTCCTAGATTTCCCCAGGTATAATAAAAACAGCCTCTCCTCTCCAATGTTGGGTCTCCCAGAGCTCGCGTGTCGTTATGTCAAGTGAGCCCTGCAGCCAATCAGTGGCCGCTAATAGACCACTTCCCTCACTTCCTATGGACGCAATGGACATCTAGTGGAAGTTAAAGGGAACCAAACATCAGGATTTTCATGTATAAGGTGCAGCCAGTGCAGTACTGGCACTATTGGGCACATTGTGTACATACCATTAGTGGGCAGCTCGGGTGTTTAGGCAGCGAAATCCAACTTTATAAAGTTTGAAAAATCAAATACTTTTCAATTGACGTGTGCACCACTCTCCTAATGTCCGGGCGGTTATGCATGTGTATCCCCCCCCCCGCCTCCTGTTCCTCCCTCTCTCCTAATGTCCGGGCGGTTATGCATGTGTATCCCCCCCCCGCCTCCTGTTCCTCCCTCTCTCCTAATGTCCGGGCGGTTATGCATGTGTATCCCCCCCCCCGCCTCCTGTTCCTCCCTCTCTCCTAATGTCCGGGCGGTTATGCATGTGTATCCCCCCCCCCCCGCCTCCTGTTCCTCCCTCTCTCCTAATGTCCGGGCGGTTATGCATGTGTATCCCCCCCCCCCGCCTCCTGTTCCTCCCTCTCTCCTAATGTCCGGGCGGTTATGCATGTGTATCCCCCCCCCCGCCTCCTGTTCCTCCCTCTCTCCTAATGTCCGGGCGGTTATGCATGTGTATCCCCCCCCCGCCTCCTGTTCCTCCCTCTCTCCTAATGTCCGGGCGGTTATGCATGTGTATCCCCCCCCGCCTCCTGTTCCTCCCTCTCTCCTAATGTCCGGGCGGTTATGCATGTGTATCCCCCCCCCCCCCGCCTCCTGTTCCTCCCTCTCTCCTAATGTCCAGGCGGTTATGCATGTGTATCCCCCCCCCCACCTCCTGTTCCTCCCTCTCTCCTAATGTCCAGGCGGTTATGCATGTGTCCCCCCCCCGCCTCCTGTTCCTCCCTCTCTCCTAATGTCCGGGCGGTTATGCATGTGTCCCCCCCCCCCCCCTCCTGTTCCTCCCTCTCTCCTAATGTCCGGGCGGTTATGCATGTGTATCCCCCCCCCCGCCTCCTGTTCCTCCCTCTCTCCTAATGTCCGGGCGGTTATGCATGTGTATCCCCCCCCCCCGCCTCCTGTTCCTCCCTCTCTCCTAATGTCCGGGCGGTTATGCATGTGTCCCCCCCCCCCCCGCCTCCTGTTCCTCCCTCTCTCCTAATGTCCGGGCGGTTATGCATGTGTATCCCCCCCCCCCCCCGCCTCCTGTTCCTCCCTCTCTCCTAATGTCCGGGCGGTTATGCATGTGTATCCCCCCCCCCCGCCTCCTGTTCCTCCCTCTCTCCTAATGTCCGGGCGTGTAATGCATGTGTATCCCCCCCCCCCCTCCTCTTCCGCCGCCTCTTCCTCCGCCTCTTCCTCCCTTTCTCTGGTTGTATTCAAATTTCTCTCTTCAGATACATGGCGCCGGAGTTTACACCTGCGCATAGCGCTTATCTCCGGCGCCATGTTTCTGAAGCCCGCAGTAGCTAGTATTACCTGCAGCTACGATATCGTGCCGCCCCAGGACATCGTGCCAGCACAGCAGCCGCCTAGGACACCGGGACGCCACAGGAAAAAGCCGACAGCAGCCTGCCAGCGACATCGGGGGTCAGGTGTGGTAAGTTCACAATGGACTCACATGACACCGTGACGGCAGTGCTGCGAGACCCGGTCACGGTGTCCTGGGGCGGCACGATATCGTAGCTGCAGGTAATACTAGCTACTGCAGGCTTCAGAAACATGGCGCCGGAGATAAGCGCTGTGCACAGGTGCCAACTCCGGCGCCATGTTTCTGAAGAGAGAAATTTACATACGGCCAGTGAGAGGGAGGAACAGGCGGTGGAAGGGGGGGGCGGGGATACACGTGCATAACCCGCCCGGACATTAGGAGAGAGGTGCACACGTCAATCAAAAAGTGCACGAATTTTCAAACTTTATAAAGTTGGATTTCACTGACTAAACACCCGAGCTGCCCCCTGATGGTATGTACACACTGTTCATGATAGTGCCAGTACTGCACTGGCTGCACCTTATACATGAAAATCCTGATGTTTGCTTCCCTTTAAAGAGTGGCAGCAGCTATGACTCCTTCTATATGTCAGGAAGGGTGAGCGTAATGGCGGCTAATCGGCTGCAGGGCTCATGTGCCATAACGTCATGTGCGACCTGGCACGGTAGAGTGGCGCGGTTCTGAATAATGTGTTCTCTTCAAAGAGTTGGGATCTTGGCTGTAAATGTTAATTGCTGGCATACAGACTAAAATATATATATATATATTTTTTTTTAATTTATTTTTATTATTTATTTAGGGATGTGTGCTAGTCAGTTTCATGGAAGTGAATGGGAGCTGAGCTGCAGTACCTTAGAATGGCCACTACATTGTATAAAGCGCTGTGGTGCACTGATTCCATACAAAGATCTTCCATCAGACACTGCACCAGGTATCTGCAGATCAAGGGGGTGCCCCAGTGTTGGCCCCCACTAATCAGATACTGATCATCTATTCTTAGTATAGGTTAGGTCTACTCAACACCTTTGGTAATTTTTCCCCTTAAATTATTTTCCATTGAATAGTTCTATCCTCACTCCATCTCCTGTTGTGACCCTGCGCAGTGTTAGAGGGGTTCTCCATAGTTTTATTCTCTGCCCAGCCCATTCTCTCAGCTTTATGTATTGTTGGTTGATAATGAGACATTCCTCAATCCATATGTGATGTATGTATTTCTATACAAGGTGTGTACTCTCAGGGCAGGCCTACAAGAACATCACCTATGAGAGTGAGATGTGCTGCAGATGAGGAGCCTCTATCTGAGGAGGACAAGACACAATGTAGAAACCTAATCTTCCAGCATTGCTGCGGCTATTTACTGCTATTTTGGTGCCATCAAACATGTTCCTCTCCTGTAAGAGCGCACTGAAGTGCCTCCATTCATGCGTGGCCAGGTGAAATGAGAATGATAGCCATGACGGGAACTGACATGCCCTGACATAGCAGGGAGACTGACTGCTCTGGTCTGCAGTAGCTATGGATTGCAGGACACCATGGTAGACAAGTTGTCCTCCATTAGAATGGGTCTTCAGAGGGTCTTTTCCTTGGTTAGAACTAGTGAGCACCTGGCTACGTAGACATTTACTAGGGTGATCTTCTGTGGTATCTGGTGGTACAACGGAAAGTAGCGATTCCTTTGCCTCTGCGCAAGTCACATGGGCACATGTCCAAGGTGCCCAGATCTAACACCATCACTTGTGTACAGAGTCTGATACCAATACCTGCTCAACAGATGCAAGACCATGGCAGTCATCCCAAAACGTGCCTCCACAAAGCCCTATCTTGAATAGAGCAGATGCTTATGACTCTACTACATTCATTCACTATGGGACTGCCGAGAGGGTTGACTACGGCACTTGACTATCTCTAGTAATCAATGAATGGAGCAGAGATGGAGCCGTAGCACCTGAACTCTACAGAGCCCTATTGTCAGGATCCAGTTCATCCCTATTACTAGGGGAGAACTTTCTATCCTGGAAATCTCATGTCGGGTCTCCTTCACACTAGGCTGTCACTGATTAGCGTTTGGTGGTATTTAAGGCTGTCGTCTCAGTACGTGCTCCGTGTGTGATAACCGTCCACTCATCTTCTGTCCAGCACACTTATCTGCTCAATGTTCCTCCTATGTGCTTAGATAGTGCTGATCTTTGTGTCTCACTAGATCTTCATGCGCCACTGCAAAAGCTCATTAGAACATAGTGAACTACAAGGTGGCAGGACAGCACAGCGTAGCTCCCAATAGGACAATCTCTGCCCTCTATTAATATTATACTTACAAAATTATATCAATAAAACACCACCTCGATTAAAAACCTGTGGTCAATTGCTTCCCATGGCTGACCTGTTTCACCTTTTTCAGGCTTCGTCAAGGGCTTTCTAATCAGCGCTACCCAAATATTGCAGAGAGGAGTATTCTGACCATCTGCAATACATTATGTGACGAAAATTGAGCAGAGGAGTGCTCCAGAGGAGTGGAATGTTATCACACTGAGAACAAAGTGGTAAGATAACAAGGTTGACTGTAAATATCCTGGGTTAGATTACCTCAGCGTGTTTATATACTGCTCTGTATCCACTGTATATTCAGATAGAAAATTACACCCATCCAGCTCCAACCCAGATTTTTTTCACAGAGTTGGCCACTGTTAAACAGGGAGTGGTTGTTCGCTTTGTCTGAGTTGTAATTAGAAACTCTGACACTACATCCAATAGTAGCAGTATGGAGAGAATCACTGCACACTCTTATTTCAAAAAGCAAGTCTTTAATTGTAGATGTGCTTCATACAAAATAGAAGAAGGCGACAGGGAACGATGTTTTGACCTAATCGGTCTTCATCGCAGTGTCGCTTTGACAAACGTGTAGTACTGCTGGCTCTCCCGTGCCTAAGCCTTGTGTGGAACGCTCCACAATTACGCTACTAACCTCATAGTAAAAAAACCCTGCCATATATATATTATATATATATATATATATATATATATATATATATATATTATATTAGATGGATAGATATGTGATGCAAATTAAAAAATTAGCCACATTTGAGCCAAAGAAAAGAAAGGGTGCCACGCAAGTCAAAAGTTTAATAAATCTGTCTAAAAAGAACTGCACCAGAATTTGGACCCAAAGTACTCCAAACTCAAAACCATCTGAATTAATGCGATGTGATGCTACATTATGTGATTCTACAATTCCAAGGCTACTTTCACATTGCGTTTTTCCGTACGTTCAGTGGTCCCGTCGGGGCATCCGTCCGAACCTCCCCTCCCCACGCAAAACGTGTTTCAGACGCATGCGCCGACGGGGCTATTGACTATAATGGAGCAGACTACGCTAGCGTGTGCTCTGTCTTGCTCCATTTTCGGGCATATACGTTTTCTGCAGGCGGACACCAAAACGTAGTCTACTACGTTTGGGTGTCTGTCTTCAGAATACGTATATGCCCAAAAATGGTGCAAGACAGAGCACACGCTAGCGTAGTCTGCTCCATTATAGTCAATGGCTCCGTCGGCGCATGCGTCTGAAACACGTTTTGCGTGGGGAGGGGAGGTTCGGACGGATACCCCAACTGAACGTAGGGAAACACGCAATGTGAAAGTAGCCTAACTTATGTTCTTCCTCTACATGCCATGACAGAGTGGGACACGTTGTGTAAGTGTCACCTTAATGGCATTAGTCAGGCAGTCATACCACAATTACCAGTATCTTCTTATGGGTAATCCCTGTTGGGCAGTGGGCATAGCGAAAACCCAAGAATTCCAAGAAAAAAAGAACTCAACAGCCCGAGAATGTGAACAGGACATGTTGTTCCTCGGGGTGGTTTTAGATGTTGTGGAGAGGGTACACAGACTCATGCCACGTTTAGTTGCCACACGTCCACTAGTTATTTTCGTTTTTGGATGACAAATGTGGAAATAAAATAGGATCCATTCATTTGACTGAAGACCATATAATGTCCTCCTGTTGACTGCAATCCAGCTGGATCAAAATAAGTAGTCTGCAAAACTTTTTTTAACCAGCCCCCCCCCCCCCAAAAAAAATATATATATTTTTTAACATTAAAGTTTATAGGAGAAAGGATGATCGTGGCTGCTCATCTGTCATCCTTCGTTAATGGATCCATTTTTTAACCAATGCCCAGCACACTAGAGGTGTTCAGGGACGTCTTTAGTAAATACGGATCTGTTACAAAGAGGACAAAAACAGATGCAAAACAGAAAGTGTGTAATGGAAGAAAACTGGCCATGTGAACAGAGCCCTACACAGCAGGATGCCCCTTGGGTTGTCTGGCAGGGGGCTGCGGGCATTATCTGGGGAGCAGATGAAGTGAGTGATTTCACTAGCCAATGAAGGGTCCTAATGTGATGTGTACACTCATATAGTCCCATGGCATAGAAGTGTCCACACAGCTGTGGTGGTCCTGCCTGTATACATGGCGCTGATTCTGCCAGCTGTGTGGCTGGACCCAGGGTATCACAACATCCATGCCCCATTAAGAAAGTACAGGGGCCCTACACCTAGATCAGGCAGAGGGTGGCCATGGCAGCGCTCCACATGCTGGGAGTTGTAGTCCTGGATCACAAGCTGTGGTAAAGCCCCTCCAGACTGGATACAGCAGACAGCCATTGTTTGGGGAATTGTATGGCGAGCAGTTGTACAGGAGATGACTCCGCACTGCAGACATCACACACTGGAGCACTGCGGTCACACTGCGGAGTTCGGGCTGGAAGGAGACCCCTCTATGTCCGGCACAGATGTGATGGGTTGCGGTAATGAGCACGGGCACTGTGCGGGGGAATACGCAGAGCCGGGGGGGGCGGCCAGCGGGGGAGGGGGTCGCAGTGGAGACGAGGCCAGCGGGGGAGGGGGCACGGCGGGGAGGGGCGGTACCTACCGGAGTCCCGGGCACAAGCCTCCTGTTTGGCTGCACAAACTTCCCTATAACCCGAGCAGATGCCGGAGCGGAGGGACTATAGGACCTGCGATGATGTCACGGTCATGTGACCGGTCACGTGCGGGGAGGGGCGAGGTGCTGCCGCATGCAGAGGATTGCCCTGTGTGTGTGGTCGGCTATGAAAGCGCACGGTGAGGACTACACAGCACGGCAGGCATACTCGGCGGGGCAAGTGCCTGGCATGCTGGAAGGTGTAGTTCTCTCCTGTAATTTTATAACATGGTCATGCTGGGAGGTGTAGTTCCCTCCTGTAGTTACATAACATTGACATGCTGGGAGGTGTAGTTCTCTCCTGTAGTTATATAACAGACATGCTGGAAGGTGTAGTTCTCTGCTGTAATTCTATAACATGGACATGCTGGGATTGTGTAGTTCCCTCTTGCAATTCTATAACATAGACCTGCTGGGAGGTGTAGTTCCCTCCTGTAGTTATATAACATGGTCATGCTGGGAGGTGTAGTTCCCTCCTGTAATTCTATAACATAGACATGCTGGGAGGTCTAGTTCTCTCCTGTAATTCTATAACATGGTCATGCTGGGAGGTGTAGTTCCCTCCTATAATTCTATAACATAGACATGCTGGGAGTTGTAGTTCCCTTCTGTAATTCTATAACATGGATATGCTGGGAGGTGTACAGAGCAGAATAGATAACCCCGGTACAGCATTGCCCCTGCCTCCTGTGACCACTTTCCACCACCCCCCAGTAAGCTACATTTGGATTTTAAGACGCACCCCTCGTTTTCCTCCCAAATTTTTGGGAGGAAAAGTGTATCTTATAATCCAAAAATATGGTACTTTTCCTCTGATTGTTCCACTCCTGGTTTTGGCTGAGAACTACTGAGGTAAAAACCTCACCAAATACTCAATGTGTGCACATGGCCTCAGATGAAAAGTATAATAGAAACTCGTCACCACTTCTGTATTTTCTACCCACTCCTAGTTTTGGCTTATAAATACCAAGGTAAATAAAATTCCCCAAATATTCATCGTGTGCATGTTGCCTGACTCCCATTAATTTTTCCTGAAACTATTAGGCCATGTGCACACGATGAATATTTGGGGAGTTTTTACCTCAGTATTTATAAGTCCAATCCAGGAGTGGGTGATAAATACAGAAGTGGTCTGATTCTTCCACTCCTGGTTTTGGCTTGTAAATACTGAGGTAAAAAACTCACCAAATACTCATTATGTGCACGTGGCCCAAGTCACATCCATTGTTGTGGTACTATTAGGCTATGTTCACACACTGCGTTTTTGACCTGCGTTTTTGGTCCGTTTTTGCTGCAGAAATTTCTTGAGAAATTCTTGTAACCTTTCTGCAGACATTCCCCAGCAAAACCCATGGGGGAAAAAATTAGCTGTGCACACACTGCGTTTTTTTCTTAAGAAAATTCTTTCAGTAGATTTTCTTAAGAAAAAGAATGAGCATGTCACTTCTTTTCTGCAGCTAACTGCGTTATTTCACTCCATTGACTGTAATGTAATCATGAAATAGCGCAGGAATAACGCAGGTAGCAAGTGATGTGCGCTATTCCTGCGTTATTCCCGCGTTATTTCGCGTTTTCAAGACATAGTGTACTTCCCTGCACTGCGTTTTGCAGGGAAGTGATGTCACTAGGACAGGAAGAGGAAGGAGAAGAGAAAAAAAAAAGCGTGGGCTCCGCTGTATTTTTACCTTCCAGCCGGGTAAACACACAGCGGCGGCCCGGTATTCTCAGGCTGGGGAGAGCGAGGGACAGGGTTAATGCCCCCTCCCCCTCCCGCAGCTGAGAATATCAGCCGCAGCTGCCCCGGGACTGTCGCATCCATTATGCGACAGTCCCGGCGTGTTACCGGCTCTTCCAGATGCCGTGATGCTGGGGCAATCCAGGTAATATGGAGTTATCGCCAACTAATAGCTGCCGCTAAGTCCAAGATTAGTGATGGCAGCGTCTATGACACCCCGTCACTAATCTGAAAGTGAAAGTAAAGAAACACACATTGAAAAATCCTTTATTTTGAATAAAAGACAAAGCCCCTCTTTCTCCACTGTATTAACCCCTCCCAGACACAGCTCCGACGTAATCCACAGCGATGTCCCCCGGCGCTTCCAGCCCTGCTCCAGCCGCGTGTGACAGTTCTCCACGGGTCAGTGAGCGAGTGCTAAATGCGGCTCCTGAGCGTGGCTGCGGGGAACTACAGGACATTTCTCACGGCCGCTGATGTGAACACACTACCGGCCATGAGAAGTGCAGTGTGTGGGGGGAAACATGATAAATAAAGCTGGAATATCTATCCCTCTATTATCTATCTATGTATCTATCCATCTATCCCTCTATTTATCTATCTAACAATTCCATCTATTATCTATCTATTTATCTATCTATCCCTCTATCTATCTATCTATCCCTCTATTATCTATCTATCCATCTATCTATCCCTCTATTATCTATCTCTATCTATCCCTCTATTATCTATCTATCCCTCTATTTATCTATCTATTATTTATCTATCTATCTATCTATACCCTAAATATCTATTATCTATCTATCCCTCTATCTATCTATATTATCTATCTATACCCCTAAATATCTATCTATTATCTATCTTTCTATATTATCTGTCTATCTTTCTATATTATCTATCCTTCTGTCGATCAATCATCTATCTGTCTATGTATCTATCTATCCCTCTATCCATCTATCCTATCTATCTTATCTATACCCCTAAATATATATCTATCTATCCCTCTATCTATCCATCTATCTATCTATCTATCCCTTTATCTATCCATCTATCCCTCTATCTATCCCTCTATCTATCTATCTATCTATCTATCTATCTATCTATCTATCCCTCTATCTATCTATCTATCTATCTATCTATCTATCTATCCCTCTATCTATCTATCCCTCTATCTATCTATCCATCTATCTATCTATCCCTCTATCAATTATCTATCTATACCCCTAAATATCTATTATCTATCTATCCCTCTCTCTATTATCTATATCTATCCCTCTATACTCTATCTATTCCCCTAAATATCTATATCTATCTATCTATCATATCTCTATCTCTGTATTATCTATTTTTTTTTTTATTTTCAATGTGCTTTATTGCTGTAAAGGCATTAAAAAAACGCAGGGACCAACATGAAAAAAAACGCACTGAAAACGCATCTGCGTTATTGGTGCGTTTTTTAACGCAGGTGCGCTAATCCTTCACTCTCAAGAAATTTCTTAAGAAAAATCATTTTTCTAGTGTGAACATAGCCTTAGGCCACGTGAACACGTTGAGTATTTGGTGAGTTTTTTACCTCAGTATTTATAAGCCAAAACCAGGAGTGGGTGAATAAACAGAAGTGGTGCCCATGTTTCTATTATACTTTTCTTCTGATATTCCCATTCCTAGTTTTTGCTTACAAATACTAAGGTAAAAATTCACCGAATACTCAAGCTGTGCATGTGGCCTTATAGTACTAGAAAAATGGATGGGACTAAGGCCACAGTCACACGTTGAGGATTTGGTGCATTTTTTACCTCAGTATTTGTAGCCAAAACCAGGAGTGGAACAACCTGAGGAAAAGTATAATAGAAACATGGGCACCACTCGGTATTTTTTTTTTTTTTTTTTATCCACTCTTGGCTTTGGCTTAGGCCTCTTTCACACGTCCGTGAAAAACCACGCATGTTTTTCACGGACGTGTCAAAGGTGCGTTTTGCCCTCCGTGAGCCGTGTTTATGGCACACGTGTGTTCTCTGTGTGTTATCCTTGATAACACACGGAGAACGGGAACTTTCTGCTAACCTGTCCCTGGCTTCGCTGTCCGTGGTGCTGATCTTCGGTCTCCGGTCCTGCCGACTCCCCACTGCTGCTGCTTCCGGCCCACAGTGGAGTGAATATGCAATGAGCATAATGAGCGGCGGTCGGAAGCAAGTGACAGCAGCGGCAAAGACAGGAGGGCTGGGGAAGATGAGTAAAGTTTTTTTTATTATTTTCTCAGACACGTGTGTTTTCTCCTGCGCGTGTCACACGGAACACCTCCGTGTGGTCAGTTTCCGTTCCGTGTGACACCCATGATGCCGGAGAAAGACGGACATGTCTACGTGTAGAGCACACGGGCACACGTATGCTCCACACATACACACAGTCCATGGCAGAATATGCATGTGAGCGCAGACCCATTGATTTAAATGGGTCTACGTGTGCCCGTGTCTCCGGTACGTGAGGAAATGGACCAAGCACATACCGGAGACACGGACGTGTGAAGGAGGCCTTACACATACTGACATAAAAAATTCATCAAATACTTAACATGTGGCCGTGGTCTTATGAGAGTCTCATGGCCAATGTGCTTCTTTTTCAGGCTATGTTCATGTCGTGCGTTTTTGCTGCGGTTGTGGCAGCATCTGGCTGAGATGGAAATGCCACCATTACATTTTCAATTCCTCAATGACAAATAATGCTGCCGGCCCCTTGAGCTTGTGTAATAGACCCGTTGCCCCCTTATTTTTGCATGGTACTGGATAACTAACATTTGCAGTTATTTATGATAAAAATCCAAAAAGCAGAAGGAATCTGGATGGGGCAATGAGTTTGTGTGTGTATATATAATATATAATATATATAGAGGCGGGGGATATATATAGCGGGAGATGTCAATTACTAGATGTGTGGAGGCGGTATTACTAATCTCAGGATCACCAGTGATATAATGACATCCTCTCGGCTTCTTTGAAGTTTATACCATAATTTAGATGCTAACATTTAGAAAAAGAACGGGATTATCATATCCTCGTCTCATGACAATGAAATGTATACAATATACATAGATACAGAGATAAAAAGAAATCTACCACAATACAAAAAGATACGGCAAACTGAAATGCTATACATAATTACCAAAACATGATTGTATACCTGTCAATAAATGTTATGCTATAGCACACGTGAAAACAGGCTGACCTGTGGGTTTCCATCCCATGGCATCCTTGCCGAACCCGAATATTTAACCCCTTCCCAACCAGGTGATTTTCAGTTTTTTTGTACTTTCGCTTTTTTCCAAGAGCCATAACTTTTTTTTTTATTTTTCCACTGATAAAGCTGTGTGAGGGCTTTGATTTCCGCTGGACAAGTTGTACTTTTTAATGACTCCATCCATTTTATTAAGTCATGTATTGGAAAGTGAGGGAAAAAAAAGTAAAGTGCGGCGAAATAGCGGAAAAAAAAAGGGACAATTCCGCGATTTTTTATTATTTTTGTTTACAGCATTCATGTTATGGTAAAAATGAGCTTGCAATATGATTTTCCAGGTCAGTACGATTCAGCAGAGACCAAACATGCATAGTTTAGGTGGTGGAAAAAAAATTCAGGAATTCATAAAAAAAAAAGTTTGCTAGTGTACCATTTTCCAAGAGCCGTAAGGCCATGTGCCCACGGGAAAATGTACCCACGGATTTTGCCGCGGAAAACCCGCAGATTTATCTGGATTTTCTAGATAAATCCACAGGTTTTAGCAAGTACAAACACTCCCCATGTTACCCTATGGGATTTGGGGAGTGCTGTATAAATGTTGCGGTATGTGCGGCTGCGGATTTCCCGCAGCCGCACATAACTGCATGTCAATTATTTATGCGGAAATAGCTGCGGAAACCCGCCCCTCCACTATGAAGATGGGGCCGGGACTTCCGCAGGTATTCTGCACGAAATCCGCACTCTTTCCGCAGGTTTACCGCAACAACTCCGCAGATATACTGCAGTAATGGATAGCTGCGGTAAGCCTGCGGACAAACCTGCAGAAACATCCGCGGTTACGTTGTCCCGTGGGCACATAGCCTAACAGTTCCCATTTTTTGGATATGGAGCTGTGTGATAGCTTGTTTTTTGGCACCCGGAGCCAGTGTTTTATTGATACCATTCTGGGGTAGATACAATATTTTGATCACCTGTTATTACATTTTTTTTTCTTGTTGAAGCTGGCAAAAAAAAATGTAATTTATGCGTTTTGATATTTTTGGTTATTACACTGTTTACTGATCGTAATAATATATTTTATATTTTGATAGATTGGACATTTACAAACACAGCGATACTAAATATGTGTATTTTAAAATTTTTGTTTTCTCTATTTTTACTGGGGGAAAAGGTGGTGATTTGAACGTTTTTATTTATTTTATTTTTTTTTATTTCTCATTCTCACTGTATTTGTTAGCCCACTTAGGGGACTTGAACCTACAATCATCTGATTGTGCTATAGACATTAATGCTGCAGCATTGCTTTATACAGCAAAAATCACAGTCTCCTATGAACGCCAGCCCCGGGCTGAGTTTCACAGGAGAAAGTTCAAGACAGGCACAGACCCCCGACTGTCATGGCAATCCATTGTAACCCCTGATCACGTCACCTCATAGGAGATGATGATTTTTGCTGTACAGAGCAGTGTAGACACTGATGCATTGCTCTGTAACGCACACACACGATCAAATGATCGTAGCTTCAAGTCCCCTAAGGAAGCTTGTAAATACAGTAGAAAGTTTTTTAAAAAAAAGTTTAAAAAAACATAAAAAACCCCCACAAAAGTTCAAATCACCACCCCTTTGCCCCATTAAAAAGAAAAAGTATACATATTTGGTATTGATACATCCAGAAATGTCCGATCTATCAAAATAAGAAATAAATCAATCTGACCAGTAAACAGTGTAAGGAAAAAAAAAAAATAAAAAACACCAGAATTACATTTTTTGGCCACCACATTTTAATAAAATGTAATGAGAGGCAATCAAAACATCACATGTACCCCAAAAGAGTATCAGTAAAAACATCAGCTCAGGAGCAAACAATAAGCCGTCACATCTCCAGATCCCAAATGTAATAAATGTTATGTCTTCAAAAATGGTGATTTTTTTTTTTTTTTTTTTTTTTTTTTACAAATTTCTGAATACATTTGTGAAAAATAAAAGCTATACATGTTTGGTATCTATGAATTCATACTGATCTGGGGAATCATAATGCCTGGTCAGTTTTACCATATAGTGAACATGGTAAATAAAAAAAACAAACAAAAAAAAACACTGGAATTTCGCTGCACGTGGATTTTTTTTTACGTTTTCCAGTACAAAATGAATGGTGACATTCAAAAGTAACGCTCGTCCCACAAAAAACGAGCCCTTATATGGCCATATTGACCAAGAAATAAAAAAATGCTATGGCTCTTGGAAGAAGGGGAGGAAAAAGTTAAAGAGCAAAAAAATGGCCCCTTTTGTGAAAGAGTTAAATGAGTGGGGCTGCACTAAAGCCCTTTGTATAAAGGGTGGCCAGGAAATCCTCTGTGTAGGTTAAGCTGTGACCCGTTTTACGACCAGTAGCGATAGCATCCTAACTTTACACTTCACTTTCTAAGGCTGGAAACACATCTATGCGAGTAAAATCGGTCTGACTAGGCTGAAAAAAACTCGGCTGATTTTAGTTCACGTTAGGTCCAAGTGTAACGCAAGCGAGATGCTTTTTTTTTTTTTATTTAATGACTTGCCTAGCGTGTGTAATGCGTAGGGGATCCGTTTTTACTATGTCATCTGCCATTCAGCTCTGCTACATGGCCGCTGGCAGCAGACACAGCCATGTAGCAGAGCTGAATGGCAGACGACAGCAGACAGACAGAGCCGCACGATCAGAATGAACTTGGGTGAACACCCGACTTCATTGTCATGCCGAGGCTCTGTGTCGCATCCTGATTAGCGGTCACCCGTGATGGACTCACCGGTGACCGCTAATCCCCTGAGTGACTGAATTGAGCAGCGCGATTAGCGCTGCTGTCACTCAGGTTACACGCGGCTAGCTGTATTCCCCCCCCCGTGACCGCAACTCACCTGTAACTTCATCGCTGTCACTCGGGCGACTTGCTGTCACTGTTGGAGGATCCAGCGGTGGCCGCGAGTAACCTGAGTGACATCATCAGCTGATCGCGATACTCACCTCAGTTGCTGCGTGGAGCTGACAGGAGCGGCGGTGTCTTCTGCAGCTCCTGTCACCTTCATGTAGCAGAGCTGAGAGCGTCGCGGGACCTCCGTAGATTACGTTGGACAAGGATGGGTTATTTGGGGACTTAATAAAGTGGTGAACGAGGGTCTTTGTTTTATTTTATTATTTCAAATAAAGGATTTTTTAACTCTGTGTGTTTATTAACTTTAAATTAAAGGTTAATCATTGCGGGTGGCTCAGACGCCTGCAATGATTAATCTAGGACTTATTGGCAGCTATGAGCTGCCATTAACTCCTTATTACCCCGTTTGCCAATGCACCAGGGCAAATCGGGATGAGCCGGGTACTGTCCCAGAACAGTCGCATCTAATGGCTGCGGCAATTCTGGGCGGCTGCTGGCTGATATTGTTAGGCAGGGGGCTCCCCATAACGTGGGGCTCCCCATCCTGAGAATACCAGCCTTCAACAGTATGGCTTTATGTGGCTGGTATTAAAATTGGGGGGGAACCGCACGCCGTTTTTTTATTTTTTTTAAATGCACAGCATAGACACACCCACCGGCTGCTGTGATTGGTTGCAGTGAGACAGCTGTCACTCATCGTGGGGGCGTGTCTCACTGCAACCAATCATAGGTGCCGGTGGGCGTGGAAAGCAGGGAATACGAGATTGAATAATGAGCGGTCGGCTTTTTCGAAAGAGAAGCCGCCAGAGCAGTGTGAACGCCGTGCAGCGCCGCGCCGGTGATCGGTGAGTAGGAGAGAGGGGGGCAGAGGGATAGACCGACATGGACAGAGAGAGAGGGACAGAGATAGTGATCGACCGACAGACCGATCGACAGAGAAAGAATAGAGACCGAGAGGGAGAGACCGAGAGGGAGAGACCGACTGACAGAGAATAGTGATTGACAGACATTGTGACACATCATTCGTTTCCAGTGTTTTAGGAAACATGCGAGAAATGTATTTAGAAAATCGGATGTCACTAGGATGGTGTGAGTGCCGTCCCGTGACATCCGATTTTTTACACGCTCCCATAGACTTGCATTGGAGAGACTCGCCGAGAAACTCGCAAAAAAGCAGCATGGTGTGATTTTTTTTTCTCAGTCCGATTTGGACTGAGAAAAAAAATCGCAAATGCAAGCTGAATCATTCACTAACATGTGCCCGATTCCAATGCGAGATTTTCTCGCATTGCTCTACTGCGAGAAACTCGCAAGTGAGAATCCACCCTAAGGCCATGTGCGCACTAGAAAGTGTCTTTTTCTTAAGAAAAAAACGGAACCTCTGAAAGAATCCCGCACCCGCGGTAAATCCGCAGCTTGCGCACAGGGCCTAAGGGTGGAAAATGTATTTTTTTAATTCGTAAACAAATATTTTCATCTTTCTCCCATAAATATCCACACATGTGTGCGGCTCTGTGGAAGCCGCACTCCAGCTTCTTCTCTAGTGTACTATGAGACAGTGCAGCCAAAGAAAAAACATCTCATAGCAAAAGTATCTTTTAACATCTTCTGGGAACATTTAGAGAGGACAGAATAGTTCTGGACAGGACTGATACTGCTATTTTGAAATATTGTCAATGACACATTTTTCCTAAAATGTTGCTTTGTACAAACAAAACAAAGAAATATGTCAGTTCTTTTGAAAGGGCAACAAAAAAAGGAGTGACTTATACTATAAATTATTATAGTGCTACGACCGCAGTGATAATATACATTCAATCTATGCTCACAATGCTTTTGTGGACAGGACATAGAGCTTGTAATATTCATAGTCAATAGTGACCAGCGACACCTACAGGAAATAATGGAGTATGACACAATTGTACAGTGCTAAAAAAGGACATGAGCCCTGCTTAACCCCTTCACCTCTGGAGCCTGTTTTCACCTTCCTGCTCAGGCCAATTTTTTCAGTTCTGACCAGTGTCACTTTGAGATTGTTTGTTTTTTTTTGTGTCACATTTTTCATACTTCAAGTTAGTGGTAAATTAGGCTGATATTTTTTGTTTATTTATGAAAATATCGAAAAATTTGATTAATAATTTCACCATTTTTAAACTTTTATTTTTTTATGCCTGTAAACCAGAGTTATATCACACAAAATTGTTAAAGGGACCCTGTCACCAGATTTGGGCCCTATAACCTGCGGCCACCACCAGTGGACTCTTATATACAGCATGTTAGAATGTTGTATATAAGAGCCCAGACCACTGTGTAGAACGTAAAAATGACTTTATAATACTCACCTAAGGGTTGGTGCAGTGCAGACGGGTCAGGTAGGTTGATCCGTTTTCCGGGTGCGGCGCCTCCTCTTTCGGCCATCTTTGTCCTCCTTCTTCTGAAGCCCAGGTCCAAGACGCGTCCTACATCATGCACACTAGCTGGAATTGAGGTCCTGCGCAGGCGAACTTTGATTTGCCCTGAGCAGGGCAGATCAAAGTATTGTAATGTGCCTGCGCGGGACCGACGAGTGTGTATGACGTAGGATGCGTAATGCACTCAAGCTTCAGAAGAAGGAGGAGGACGACAAAGATGGCTGAATCAGGCGGCACCGGAGAACGGAGACACCCATAGGGCAGTTGAACGCATTGTAGTGCTCCTGCGCAGGACTTCAATGCTGGCGCATGTGCATTAAGTATATAAAATATCCAAAAGTGACACAGTTTTAAAAACTGCACCCCTCAAAACCACAGTCAAAAAGTTTATTAACCATTTAGGTGCGTAAAGGGGTATTCCCATCTCAAAGATCTTATCCCAATATGTAGTAGGTGTAATAATATTAGCAAACACCTCCAATTAGAAATGTAGTATAGTTTAGTTTTATTTTTTGCCACAAAAAAGTTCCTTTAGCCTCAAAGTTTTCATTTTCACAAGGGTAACAGGAGACAATGCACCAAACAATTTGTTGTGCAATTTCTCCTGAGTATGGTGATACCTTATTTATGGTGCAAAACTACTGTTTGGGCGCACGGCAGGGCTCGGAAGGTAAGGAGCGCCATTTGACTTATGCAGCGCAAAATCGCCTGGAATCATTAGCGGACGCCATGTCGCATATGCAGAGCTCCTGAGGTGCCTAAACAGTGGAGCTCCTCCACAAGTGGTGGCCACATTTTGGAAACTAAACCCCTCAAAGAATTAATTTAGATGTTTGGTGAGCAGCTTGACCCCTCAGGTGCTTCACAGAATTTTATAATGTTGAGCCTTTAATTTTATTTAAAAAAAACCCTACATTTTTCCTACAAAAATGTTGTTTTGGGCCGAAAATTTTCATTTTCACAAGGGTAACAGGAGAAATTGCACAACAGACTATACAGTCCTTTTTTCCTGAGTGCATCAATACCCTACATGTAAGCGTGAACTACTTTTCAGGCTCCGTACAATGCTCAATAGGGAAGGAGCTCCATATCAGAGTGCAGATTTTGCTGTTATGGTTTGCGGGTGCTATATCGCATTGGCAGAGCTATTTTCACACATGTAAATGGGTAAAAATGGCACTAAAATTTTTCACACAATTTCTGCTGAACGTGGCAATACCCCACATAGCAAGAATTGCGAGGGAAGGAGCGCTTTTTCACTCGTGGAACACAGATTTTCCTAGAATAGTTTTCAGGCTCCATATACAGAGCCCCTAAGTGCCAGAAGAGAAGAATCCCCCCTCAAGTGACTACATTTTGGAAATTACAACCTTCTGGGAATTTATCCGCAGGTGTAGTGATGATTTCGACTCCATAGGTGTTTTCCAGAAATAAACAGCTATGGATGATATTGAATGAGAATTGCAAATCTATCACTGTAGTGCCCAGTACGTTATAGAGCCCATTCATGGTAGTGCCCAGTACATTGTGCCCAACTCACGCTTCTGGAGACAGACAGAGACACACACACACACACACACACACACACACACACACACACACACACACACACATGGTAAGCGGGCTTCTTCACCCCAGAAATGGCAAACATGTGGACGCTAAATATGTTTTAGGCACATTGTGGGGCTCAAAATGAGTAGGACATATGTATTTGGGAGCACAGAATTTGCTGGATTTCTTTTGGGTAAAGCCATTATTGTCTGGGGTGGTTACCATTATTGTGGAAACTCCCTATACTTACGGACCTGAGTGAAGACTTTTGTTTTGGGTTTTTTTTGTGTGGATTGAGTTGAAGATTTCGTTGGGACTATTTTACATAAAATCTAAAAGATCACATTTATCCTGTGCTGTAAGTGAAAACTTACACATGGAAGATCTAGATGGAAACCCTAAACGTGATTCAGATGAAATCCCTTAGGGATCCATTCACTATAATGAGGCAGCAGATTTACTCTGGTCTATAACTGGCCTTTGTTCTGTGGTGACCTTCTTTTCATACATGTACAAAACTGTGGTCAACTGTGTTTTTATGCACTCTTAAAAATACAGACACCATCGGATCATGGGCCAGAGAGAGTCCTCCATCTACCTCATTAAAGTGAATGTTCTGTCAGGAGTTGCGTCTGAATCCCGTATTTCAGACATTTGCATGGAAACTCCGGTGTATGCGCTCAGTGAGGAGCACAGGATAAATGTGAGCTGAGCCTTACTGCGTTCATGGGTGGGGGCATGGATAAAGCAACAGCAGTTGAAGAATTGGTTTTGTTTATTGTTTTATGCCACTCACCATGCGGTGCAAGTGATTAGATTGCCTTATTCTTTGGGTCACTGCAATTACAGCAATACCAGATTTATATATTTTTTTAGGTTTTGCTACTATCACACTAAAAAATGTTTGTTCTTTTTACAAAAAAAAAAGTTGCTTTAAGAGCTATCAATTTTTCTATGTTGCTGCTGACAGTGATGTAAAATTGATGAGACCGCTTTATTCTTTGGGTCAGTACAGTTACCGTGATACCACATTTATGTTGCTTTTTGTTTTGCCACAATAAAAACAATTTTATAAAACAAATTATTGTCTTTGTAATTGTTGACTCTGGAGTGGGACCTCTTTTTTTGTGCAACAAGATAACATTTCCAGGTATACCATTCTTATTTACATTTGACTTTTCGATCATATATGTATAGCGGTTTGTGTGAAAACCCCTCCCGCAGTGCCGTACATGTACAGCTGATGTTGTGAAGGGGTTAAAGAGGTTTTCCAATAAAGGGTTTTATGGGATTGAGCAGTTTGATAATCACACATTACGGGATTATGCCGTGGTGATCAAAGACTAGAGCGAATGGATACTGAACCAGGGAAACTGATGTTCTTTGTTTACCCTAAAATCTATCCCCTGGCAAACCCATCACAATCAATCATGGTTAAACTTTTCATTTAGAAATCCCAGTTACACAGTATAGTTGGAAAAAGACATATGTCCATCAAATTTAACCGAGGGAAGGGAAATGACAAAGGGATTGTGGTAAAGTTACTACCAGAATGCATGACCCTGGTTTTTATTTCTCTCTTGATCCCCTGTGTTGATTGACTGGATCAACATTCAGAAGAATTTCACACATTTATAGAAGTACAGTGGAACCTTGGATTACGAGCATAATTGGTTTCGGGAGTTTGCTCTTAAACCAAGTTACTCTTATATCAAAGCGAATTTTCCCTTAGGAAATAATTGAAATGCAGACAATTCATTCCACAACCCAAAAATATTTACTGTATTTATACAAACTTATTACAGTAATACAAAATGTCCTGTATTCATATAAAATTATCACAGTACACTAATACAAAATACTGTACAGTACAAAACATGTAAAAGAAATTAAACTGCACTTTAGCTTACAACAGAATTGTTGGTGTGCGGGAGGTACAGTATAAGCAATGTCCTGTACTGGTTATCAATAAGAAAGTACAATACTGTATCCACAAATGCAAATTGATAGACAAGCTATATAGTATATACTGTACTGTACAATGGTATACAATATACAGTACATACTGTATGTACAGAAAATTACCTCCAGAGCGGGTCAGAACGCGGGGAAAGGACAGAACCGGAAGTGTGTACAGTGAGTATTTGCTCTTATTGCTAATCATTGCTCTTAAACCAAGTTATTTTTTTTTAGAAAGCTTTGCGTGTCTTGCAAAATGTTGTCAAACCAAGTTACTCTTAATCCAAGGTTCCACTGTATATACTTCTTATGGTGCCAAGGATTGAGCTACATATTCCAGATCTGCAGCTCCACAACTGAGTAGTGCCAGCCAGCGGCGTCACCGGGTGTTCACCAAATACTCAATATTTGAACATGGCCTAAGGATAGTAAACAGTTAAAGCCCCAAACAATCCCTTAAGAACAATGTGATTTAGTAAATCTGTCACTATCTCTGCTCTCTGTGTATATCTATATATATAATTGCCTTATTCTGTCTGTCTGTCTGTCTTGCTCCAAAATTGTGTCCTTACAGTGACAACTTTCAGATTGGCCGCCGGGCTCGGCCTGGCTCCGCCCACCCCCACGGATTGGCTGCTCGCCTCAGCCTGGCCCCGCCCCCCCCGCATGGATTGGCCGCTCGCCTCGACACTCCGCACGCATCGACCGCTCGGCCACGCCCCTTCCCCCCCGAATTTAAACGAAGCCCCGACTCCCCCAGCCCAGACATAACCTTGCGATGCTGGGACGTGACGGAGCCGGTGTACACTGGTAACCATGATAAACATCGGGTAACCAGCATACACCGGTGCGGTCAATAATGAAGTGTCATGCAGCGGTGAAAGAGTTAAAGACACTGCAAGACACTTCATTATAGGCAGCGGGCACCCCCAGAAGAGAGAAGACAGAAGAAAGAAGACCCCGCAGTCATACTCACCAGACGCCGACCGGGAGCAGGTGAGCACATCAAGGTCCTGCAGCGGCGGAACACACACACACACACATCAGATCACACTCACTCTCACACACACATCAGATCGCATCCACACACTCACAACATCCGGCGATATCGCTTACATCTCGGCGGCGATACTGTGCCCTGTGCAGTAACCGTCCAGGACCTGCCGGAGGATCACATGGCCGGAAGCATGTGGTATCTCCGGATGTTGGGAGTGTGTGAGCGCGTATGTGCGATATCGTCAGTGTGTGTGTGCGTGTATGCGATCGGGTGTGTGCGTGTATGCGATCGGGTGTATGTGATCGGGTATGTGCGTGTATACTGTCTGATGTGTGACTGTGGAGCACGATGGGGGATGGAGCACGATGGGGAGTGCACAGCATGGGGGATGGAGCACGATGGGGAGTGCGCAGCATGGTAGATGGAGCACGATGGGGGGTGCGCAGCATGGGGGATGGAGCACGATGGGGAGTGCGCAGCATAGGGGATGGAGCACGATGGGGAGTGCGCAGCATGGGGGATGAAGCACGATGGGGAGTGCGCAGCATGGGGGATGGGGAGTGCGCAGCATGGGGGATGGAGCACGATGGGGAGTGCGCAGCATGGGGGATGGAGCACGATGGGGAGTGCGCAGCATGGGGGATGGAGCACGATGAGGAGTGCGCAGCATGGGGGATGGAGCACGATGGGGGGTGCGCAGCATGGGGGATGGAGCACGATGGGGGTGCGCAGCATGGGGGATGGAGCACGATGGGGGATGGAGCACGATGGGGGGTGCGCAGCATGGGGGATGGAGCACGATGGGGGTGCGCAGCATAGGGGATGGAGCACGATGGGGGGTGCGCAGCATGGGGGATGGAGCACGATGGGGGGTGCGCAGCATGGGGGATGGAGCACGATGGGGGGTGCGCAGCATGGGGGATGGAGCACGATGGGGGGTGCGCAGCATGGGGGACGGAGCACGATGGGGAGTGCGCAGCATGGTGGATGGAGCACGATGGGGGGTGCACAGCATGGGGGATGGGGAGTGCGCAGCATGGGGGATGGAGCACGATGGGGAGTGCGCAGCATGGTGGATGGAGCACGATGGGGGGTGCGCAGCATGGGGGATGGAGCACAATGGGGGGTGCATACCTCCCCCCAAAACACACACGCACCGCACAACACACCACACACACACACTGGGAGCCACAAACACCGCCCTACACAGACACCCACACACACAGACAATGCCGCACACACACAACACCCAACACACAAACACCGCGGCACACACAAATATACGCACATACCGCACAACACACACATTGCACAAAACATACCTCCCCCCAAAACACACACACAGACAACACTGCAGACACACAGCGCTCCACAAACAACGCAACACACACAACGCAACACACATACAACACCGATCACACCCCCCCGCCACACCCAGACAACACCCAGAACATGTACAGCGCACTACACAAACACTTGGAAACTACACACATCTATATATATAATTTTTCAATAAAAAAGAGATTAAACATATATATAACAAAAATCATACATTAACTACACAATACGTAAATTTTAGAATACCCGATGCGTAGAATCGGGCCACCTTCTAGTATTATATATACACACACAAACCTAATTAACCCATTCAGTAATTCTGCTTTCTCTTGATCCAGTCACCATCTTCCTGTTACCAATATTTAGGAAACCCACTGGTGTAGATCTTGGCATTTTTAAATAATTTTTATTTAAAGAATTTCTTGAGATTCTTGCCTACCTGCAATTTGTACTTTAGTCGATTTTACGTTTTTAGAGTCTATTCACTTGTATGTAGTTTTTTGTTTTTTTTTAAAGCTAGATCAACCCAGGTATGTTCTTTAAAGTTTAAAGATATGCCAAGTTCCAACAATGTGTGACTTGTTGGGCTGCTTGCTGTCGTTTTGATAAAAGTAATTTTATCAGAAGATTATCATTTGAGGACTAATAAACCTGCTGCCATGTAGTCCTCCATATTCATGAGCTTTATATAACCCCCACACCCACCACTGATTGGCAGCTTTTTGATTATGCAGAGTACACAGAAAGCAGCTAATGAGTGCTGGGGTTATACAGAGCTCAGCATTCAGAGAACTGGTAGTTCAGCAGCAGAATAAACTGATTTATTTAATGTATTTATTTTTTAAAGCTGCAAGCAACCCAGTAAGTGACACATCACTGGAATCAGGGTACCTACCCCTCCATTATGCTGGTCTCAGATGGGTTAGCAAAACCTGGTGACATATTCAAGTTATTTTGTGGTCACTGTGTTAAGATTCTGGCTAACAGTGACATTTCCAACAAACTCTGTATTATAAGAAATGAAAAACAAAAACTGACCAACACCTCTAAACATAATAAAGCAAGTGTGAACAGGTGCAAGCTGCCATGACTGCATGATACACAAATAAAAACATTTAGATCTATGCCATCTAATGGTTACTTTTATACACTTGTTAGAGAGATAACTGTTGGTATTAGGTAATTCTTCATGCATCCATTGCAGGATCTTTGTTATTTTACCGGCACATCCTTCCTCCTCTATGTTGTCTGGTCAGTTTTAATGCACACTTTCACTTTTTCTAGAATATTTACTCAATAAATGTAAATGTTATTCAGCATGAACTCATTGTCCTCCGGTTTTTCTATGCTTAGGCCTGTTTCACACATCCGACACTTTGCGGGATTGCCGGATGCGGCACACTCCAGTACAGTGTATACTACTAATAATAATCTTTATTTATATAGCGCCAACATATTCCGCAGCGCTTTACAATTCAGGAGGATCATATACAAGCAACAGTTATAGAAGATACAATATTTACGGTAGATGGGGAAAAAAGACAACCCTGCTCGTGAGAGCTTACAATCTACAATGAGATGGGGGGGGGCAAGGTACAAGTGCTTATTTACAATGGCAATGCAGCCATCTCAAGGAAATGGGGGATAGATAATGGTTTCCTGGTCCAGTTGCCCAGAACCTTGAGATGCATTTGGTTTGGGTGCCATGGAGTTTGACGTGGAGTTATGTTGTGAGAAGTTGTAGAGGGACTGTGTGAATTTCGTTTGGCTAGGGAGTGTGATAGGCCGCCCTAAAAAGATGCGTTTTTAGGGTGCGTCTGAAGCTGAGTAAGTTGTGATTTTGTCCTAACTTCTTGGGGTAGAGCGTTCCAGAGGGTTGGTGCAGCTCGGAAGAAGTCTTGGATCCGGGAGTGGGAGGTTCGAATTAGTGTGGATGTTAGTCGAAAGTCATACAGTACAATAGCATCACGGCAAGCTCCAATCACATGACAGCTTGTAATCGGAAGTTGCTGCGATGCCATTGTACTGTATTACACTGTACTGGAGTGTGCCGGATCCGGCAATCCGTCAACATGCCGGATGTGTGAAACAGGCCTTAGTTTGAGTTTCTGGTAATCAGGCTTGGGCTCCCTCCAACCTTGATTATAATAAACATTTCTTTAATGGAAATAAAGTACAAATAAAAGAATACAGCAGCACTCTGTAAGCACCAAGATATGTGTACATAGAACATACTACATTTCATAATTCCCCGCCAATACACTCCCTTTCATATCACCCCTAAACTACAGACATACTCTCCTCCTTTCTTACTGCTTAATCCACATCCATCTGTCTTTGTTTTCGTCTCAGCTAATGTTGTATATCTTCTTCACATCACGTCGCCGTGTGATTGACATCCAGCACCTGTTCTGGAAACCTAAGTCATGGTGTCAGATGGGGTCTTCTCTGCCATGTCAACAATAACGTCTTGGAAGTCTAGTCATCTCAATTATGATGACAGTAACCGGCGTTTTGACAATCTTACTTGGTGGAATGCTGATGGGTAATGTCAGGAATGGGGCATATATACAAATATATGATGCACACAAGATTTGGGACTGCAATAACCCTGACATTTTACATATCTGTTGACGTTGCTATGTACAAATATTTCTCCGGTTACTTAACATTCTGAGTACACATGATATGTCCTGGGTAAGCAAGGTGGCACTAAACGTGGCTGGGACCTTGGTCTGAGAGTCCTCTTACACCTCAAAACAATGCACGATTCAGCGAGTTTACATACCCACAAGCCATACACTTATATAAAACGATAAACAGATGGGTTTTGGTCATTCTGATCACTTTCTTGTATTTTAGCAGATGCACGTTTATCTCAGGGAAAATAACACCAGCTAACGATAATTGTTAGACCATCATAAAAGATTAGATCAGCGGCCAGCGTAAATTCTCACTGACTGCAATAGCTACATGAAAAAACTGGAGAATGATTGGAAAGATTTGCTCAATGTAACCATCTAATATATAAAGCTGAGTGTATGAGTGTGTGTGTATGTCCGCTAAAGGAATCCGCATCATCACATTTACAATCAGAAAATTTTGCACAAACACCTCATGTGACCCAGGGAACGTAGTAGACTATGTTTTGATGGGAAAATTTAACTTTACAGTTAGTCTCCAAAAAACCTGCCTCCATTAAAGTGAATGGAGCCTGTAAATACAGGTTATTAGTAGCAGCTGTGAGTGGTTGCTATAGGAACAAAATAAATTGTTATTAGAAGAAGCTTCTGTGTGAGGTAATAAGATGTCGGTGGGGAGACAGAGGGAAGGAGACAGAGACGGAGGGAAGGAGACAGAGGGAAAGAGACAGACAGTTACTATCCCGGGCAACGCCAGGTACTACAGCTAGTTTTGTTTTTTTTATAAAAGGCAGTCTTATCTTGCAGTTCATTTATGCCAAGAAATCAGTTTAAATAGAAAGTGCCGGCCACACCAAAAATACAGTCAGTGTCTAACCCGTGCAATAATTGCCGTGCCGAATGCATTGCATAACAAACATTAATGACACCTGATGGACTCTATTGACTTCAATGGAGTCTGTAAGATTTCTATAATGGCAGTGACAGAAATGGCACTGCTGCTCTATATTTTTAAGCATTTTTGAACAGATGGGAACATATTCTATGCACTCACATACGTCAGTGTATGCATGGCGTCTACACATGCCAATATGTTAACGAGTCTGTGCTCATATGAGGACTGTTCACACAGCGCAGCTTTTCGGGACTGAATCCAAATAAGAGATCCACTTAAGAGAGAATCAAACAAGAAGCCATCAGCCATTACTTTATTAATAATCCTGAAAATAAATATTTACACACAATAATCCGTCTTTCTGTACACGTTCTATAACAGCCAAGCGCAGTCATCTTTTCCAGGACTGCCCCTATGCAAGTAACTATAGGGGGTACTGTTCAGTTCCCGCAGTGAAAGAGTGAAACACTCTTCTATTCCTGGCACAAGATAACAATGGCTCTCTTACCTTGGTGTTTATCTGGGCACCAGGAGGGCACCTCTCTGCTTACAGCGCCGCCTGCCTTCTCTCTCCTGTGTCTGTCACTTCACTTTTCATGACATTATTCATGGAGTCACCTCCCCCTCTTGAGACTTTCCTTTTCACCAGTGAATTGCCTTCCCTATGGATGACCTTACAAACAACCGCCTGCCTGTCTCAGGCCATCTTCCATTCACTTTCTTTGTGTATCTTGTAGTACATGTGAATGCCCCGCTGAGTGCCCTGTCCCAGCTGTCACTTAATCATTTTCTCACGCAGTATATCCAATATGACTTGCCTCTCCTCTCTTTCTAGCTCAAACCGTCTCTCCCTCTCCTTGCGCTCAGCCTCCTGCCTCTCCCTATCCAGCGCAGCCCGCTCCCTCTGCAGCTGTAGCTCCTCACGTCGGAGCGCCAGCTCCTCTTCCCGCAGTCGCTGCTCAGCCTCTGCCCTCCTCTCCAAGTGCTGCAGGATGCGGGCATATGCGCTGCAGCATCCCTCACATTCCTGCTTCCTGACCAGTCTCTCTCCAACGTTGTTCTCTTCTTGTTTGGACTCCAGAACTGGAAGACAATTAAGAGTTCGGTTAATACAAATGTAAGAACAGGTAAGGCTGAATATTTCTTATAGATCTGAATACTAAAGGGCAAGAAATACAAGTCTCCAGTTACAATCTTTTTAAAAGGGCTTTCTGGGACATTGACAATAATTGCCTATTCCTAAACGGGTTTTCCCAAGAACAAAGTTAGTTTTAATTAACAATTGATTAATAATAATAAGATCCACAATTGGGAGTGTTTAAAAAAAAAAAAAAAAAAAAGTTACTGTCAGGCCTGTGGAGTCGGAATAAAATGGACCGACTCCGAAAATATATAATAAATTAGGTATAGTGATTCAATGCAGAATGTGATGAATATTTTTTCATAAGAATTTGGGAAAGTTATGAAATGTCCGATAAATGTCTGTTCTATTCCTGATCAAAGGAGCTAGGCTTTTAGTTGAGATAAATCTGTGCTGCACTTCAGCTACATGATATAAGCAATGAAGCTCCTCCTCTACAGATAAGAGTAGAAACAAAGACACAAAGAATGCCTGCAATCATCTGAGAACTGCTAGAGACTCTAAAGCTGGTGTCACACTAAGCGACAGCGACAACGACGTCGCTGTTACGTCACCATTTTCGGTGACGTAACAGCGACCTTGTAAGTCGCTGTTATGATCGCTGCTTAGCTGTCAAACACAGCAGAAGCAGCGATCATAACGTCGCTGTGCTACATGTGCAGAGAGCAGGGAGCCGCGCTTAGCGCTGGCTCCTTGCTCTCCTACAGTACACATCGGGTTAATTAACCCGATGTGTGCTGCAGCTACATGTCACAGTGCAGAGAGCAAGGAGCCGCGCGCACTGCTTAGCGCTGGCTCCTTGCTCTCCTTGCTACAGTATACATCGGGTTAATTACCCGATGCGTACTGCAGCCACATGTCACAGTGCAGGAGCCGGCACTGGCAGCAAGAGCGGAGGCTGGTAACCAGCGTAAACATCGGGTAACTAGGGAAAGGTCTTCCCTTGGTTACCCGATGTTTACGCTGGTTACAGCTTACCGCAGCTGCCAGTGCCGGCTCCTGATCGCTTCATTTCGTCGCTCTCTCGCTGTCACACACAGCAATGTGTGTGTCACAGCGGGAGAGTGACGACCAAAAAATGAAGCTGGACATCCAGCAACGACCGGCGACCTCACAGCAGGGGCCAGGTCGTTGCTGGATGTCACACACAGCGACAGCGACGGGACGTCGCTGCAACGTCACAGAAAATGGTGACGTAGCAGCGACGTCGTTGTCGTCGTCGTTATGTGTGACACCAGCTTAAAGGCCCCTTTAGGGGTACTTCACACATAGCGATCTGGCCCCTGCTGTGAGATCGCTGCTCGTTACACACAGCCCTAGTTCGTTTTTTTATTGTTGCTCTCCCGCTGATAAGCACACATCACCGTGTGTGACAGCGAGAGAGCAACAATCCTGAATGTGCAGGGAGCAGGAGCCGGCGTCTGACAGCCTGCGGTAAGCTGTAACTAAGGTAAACATCGGGTAACCAAGGTGGTTACCCGATATTTACCTTCGTTACCAGCCTCCGCAGCTCTCACGCTGCCAGTGCCGGCTCCTGCTCCCTGCACACGCTAAGTTAAGCAGTGTGAGCTGGTAACTAAGGTAAACATCGGGTAACCATACCCGATGTTTACCTTAGTTACCTGTGTCCGCAGCTTCCAGACGCTGGCTCCGTGCAAGCGCAGCGTCGCTTGCACGTCGCTGCTGGCTGGGGGCTGGTCACTGGTCGCTGGTGAGATCTGCCTGTTTGACAGCTCCCCAGCGATCATGTAGCGATGCAGCAGCGATCCTGACCAGGTCAGATCGCTGGTCGGATCGCTGCTGCATCGCTAAAGTGTGAAGGTACCCTTACACACAGACTTTCAGCGATCCCACCAGCGATCCCAACCTGGCCGGGATCGCTACAAAGTCTCTGGTGACTCTCTGGTGAGCTGTCAAGCAGGCAAACCTGGCCAACGACGCAACAGCGATCCGGACCTGCAGAACGACCTAGCTAGTCAAACATTGGAAACGAGTGATGTGTCACAATATCTGTCAATCACTATTCTCTGTCAGTCGGTCTCTATTCTCTCTGTCGGTCCGTCACTATCTCTGTCCCTCTCTCACAGTCTGTCGGTCATTTTCCCCTCCTCTCTCATACTCACCGATCCCTGGTGCGGCGCTGCACGGCATTCACACTGCTGCGGCGGCTTTTACTATTTTGAAAAAGCCGGCTGCTCATTAAACAATTTCATATTCCCTACTTTCCCTGCCCACAGGCGCCTATGATTGGTTGCAGTGAGACACGCCCCCACGCTGAGTGACAGGTGTCTCACTGCACCCAATCACAGCAGCCGGTGGGCGTGTCTATACTGTGCAGTGAAATAAATAATTAAATAATTTAAAAAACCGGCGTGCGGTCCCCCCAATTTTAATACCAGCCAAATAAAGCCATACGGCTGAAGGCTGGTATTCTCAGGATGGGGAGCTCCACGTTATGGGGAGCCCCCCAGCCTAACAATATCAGTCAGCAGCCGCCCAGAATTGCCGCATACATTATATGCGACAGTTCTGGGACTGTACCTGGCTCTTCCCGATTTGCCCTGGTGCGTTGGCAAATCGGGGTAATAAGGAGTTATTGGCAGCCCATAGCTGCCAATAAGTCCTAGATTAATCATGTCAGGCGTCTCCCCGAGATACCTTCCATGATTAATCTGTAAATTACAGTAAATAAACACACACACCCGAAAAAATCCTTTATTAGAAATAAAAACCACAAATTCCCTCATTACCAATTTAATAAGCCGCAAAAAGCCCTCCATGTCCGGCGTAATCCACGGACCTCCAGATCTGCTGCATGCAGGTGACAGGAGCAGCAGAATACACCGCCGCTCCTGTCAGCTCCACGCAGCTAATGAAGACAGCCGCGCGATCGGCTGAGCTGTCACTGAGGTTACCCGCTGTCACTGGATCTAGCGGTGGATCCAGCGGTGGCCGCGGGCAACCTCAGTGACAGCTCAGCTAATCGCGCTACTCACCTCAGTTGCTGCGTGGAGCTGACCGGAGCGGCGGTGAGTAGCGCGATCAGCTGAGCTGTCACTGAGGTTACCCGCGGCCACCGCTGGATCCACCGCTAGATCCAGTGACAGCGGGTAACCTCAGTGACAGCTCAGCCGATCGCGCGGCTGTCTTCATTAGCTGCGTGGAGGTGACAGGAGCGGCGGTGTCTTCTGCTGCTCCTGTTACCTGCATGCAGCTGAGATGGAAGCGACGCTGGAAGTCTGTGGATTACGCCGGACATGGAGGGCTTTTTTGGGCTGATTAAATTGGTGATGAGGGAATGAAATTGGTGATGAGGGAATGTGTTTGTGTTTTTTATTTCTAATAAAGGATTTTTTCGGGTGTGTGTTTATTTACTGTAATTTACAGATTAATCATGGAAGGTTTCTCGGGAGACGCCTGACATGATTAATCTAGGACTTATTGGCAGCTATGGGCTGCCAATTACTCCTTATTACCCCGATTTGCCAACGCACCAGGGCAAATCGGGAAGAGCCGGGTACAGTCCCAGAACTGTCGCATATAATGTATGCGGCTATTCTGGGCGGCTGCTGACTGATATTGTTAGGCTGGGGGGCTCCCCATAACGTGGCGCTCCCCATCCTGAGAATACCAGCCTTCAGCCGTATGGCTTTAAATGGCTGGTATTAAAATTGGGGGGGACCGCACGCCGGTTTTTTAAATTATTTAATTATTTATTTCACTGCACAGTATAGACCCGCCCACCGGCTGCTGTGATTGGGTGCAGTGAGACACCTGTCACTCAGCGTGGGGGCGTGTCTCACTGCAACCAATCATAGGCGCCTGTGGGCGGGGAAAGTAGGGAATACGAAATTGTTTAATGAGCAGCCGGCTTTTTCAAAATAGTAAAAGCCGCCGCAGCAGTGTGAATGCCGTGCAGCGCCGCGCCGGGGATCGGGGATCGGTGAGTATGAGAGAGGAGGGGAAAATGACCGACAGACTATGAGAGAGGGACAGAGATAGTGACGGACCGACAGAGAGAGAATAGGGACTGAGAGGGAGAGACCGACTGACGGAGAATAGTGATTGACAGATATTGTGACACATCACTCGTTTCCAGTGTTTTAAGTCCCCTTTACACACTGAAACTTTCTAGCGATCATGCTGCACAGCGGGAAACAAAGGACCAAAGAATGGTCCTGAACGATTTGTAGCGATCAGCAACTTCACAGCAGGGGCCAGGTCGCTGATGTGTTTCACACACTGCAATGTCGCTGGGGAGAGGGCTATTACGTCACAAAACCGGTGACGTTACAGCGATGTCGTTTGCGATGTTGCAGTGTGTAAAGCCACCTTAAGGCTGGGTTCACACATAGCGACAACGACGTCGCTGTTACGTCACCATTTTCTGTGACGTAGCAGCGACCTTGTATGTCGCTGTTATGATCGCTGCTTAGCTGTCAAACACAGCGACGCAGCAGCGATCATAACGTCGCTACATGTGCAGAGAGCAGGGAGCCGCGCACACTGCTTAGCGCTGGCTCCCTGCACTCCTAGCTACAGTACACATCGGGTTAACTAACCCGATGTGTACTGCAGCTACATGTGCACAGAGCAGGAGCCGGCACTGGCAGCGAGAGCGGCGGAGGCTGGTAACTAAGGTAAATATCGGGTAATCACCTTGGTTACCTGATTTTTACCCTGGTTACAGCTTACCGCAGCTGCCAGATGCCGGCTCCTGCTCCCCGCTTGCTTCATTTCGTCGCTCTCTCGCTGTCACACACAGCGATCTGTGCGTTACAGCGGGAGAGCAACAATAAAAAAATGAACCAGGGCTGTGTGTAACGAGCAGCGATCTCACAGCAGGGGCCAGATCGCTGCTCAGTGTCACACACAGCGAGATCGCTAATGAGGTCACTGCTGCGTCACAAAAACCGTGAGGTAGCAGCGATTTCGGTAGCGATCTCGCTGTGTGTGAAGCACCCCTAAGGTTTTTGTGACGCAGCAGTGACCTCATTAGCGATCTCGCTGTGTGTGACACTGAGCAGCGATCTGGCCCCTGCTGTGAAATCGCTGCTCGTTACACACAGCCCTGGTTCATTTTTTTATTGTTGCTCTCCCGCTGTGACGCACAGATCTCTGTGTGTGACAGCGAGAGAGCGACGAAATGAAGCGAGCAGGGAGCAGGAGCCGGCATCTGGCAGCCAGACCAGAGTATATTTAATCTTTTTGCTCATCTCTAGAGAAAAGAAAAAAGGAGGAGGCCAACCTGAGCTGGCAGCAATCCTCTCTTCTGGCTCCGCAGCAGTTGGCTGCTGAGATGCATTTATGTATACATTTTAAAGTGCCCATTTAGCTAAGGCTATTTTCACACATCCGGTTTTTGCCGTGCGGCACAATACGGCGCGTTGCAGAAAAAACGCAACCGGGTTTTTTTGCCGCCGGTTGTGTTTTTCCCGCATAGACTTGCCTTAGCGTAGTATTGTGCCGCATGGCCTTGCGTTCGGTCCGGTTTTTGCCAGATGCGGCATATTTAGCCCATGCGGCGGCCGGATGGAACGTTGCCTGGCATGTTTTTTTGTGCGGCACAAAAACCGCATCGCGCCGGATCCAGCGCGATTTACAATGCAAGCCTATGGACGCCGGATGCGGCGTCCTGCGGCGAAGACCGCATCCGGCCGCCGGATGTGTTTTTTGCACTGCGCATGCTCAGTATCCAGCCGCATCCGGCAAAAAACGGACGGGCCGCATAGAAAAACGTATGCAACGGATCCGTTTTTTTCGCCGCATCCGTTGCATAGGTTTTTGAGCCGGATTGAGCCGCACTGCAAAAAACGGATGTGTGAAAGCAGCCTTATATAGCTGAATGCACATTGAGCACACAGCCATCACTCCACACTCATAAGCAGGAGTATACAAGGGATCTCAGTAGGGAGAAGGGAGTAAGCTGGTGTCAGATACCTCTAATTACAGTTCATCATTCCGGAGAAACCAAAAAGGATCAAACATTGAAAATCTAAATTTTTGATAGTTCTGTCTCCAACATCATTTGTCAGGCGAGAGGGGATCAGCCAGTACCTCCTAAATTGGTGGGTCCAGCCTACTTGTCTCCAATGCGTAAGGGGGTCTTCAATCTTACATAATTAAACCCTTGTCTTTCATTTAGTAACAAGGACTATGGATAGACTAGGTTTGCTAGGTGTTGACTAAGAGCACTTCGGGTTAGAAGATCCTCCTTGATGTTTTTCAGTATGTCACCATGTACATATAAGAAAAGAAGAGGAGTGAGTGACGTGCCTGTTCTCTATAAGCTGGCTATATAGATCAGAGGACCGTCGCTCCTGTGTTCTCTATGAGACAGCAGCCATCTGACATGTCTCCGGGACAATAATGCTATTGATTATCCGAAATAGGACACCTACCCCTACCATTAGTCAGCTGGCACCCCCCTAAACATGAGATCGTTGGCCAAACCCATTGATATTAGTTTGGCTACCCTAGCCTCATGTGTATGGGGACCATTACCGTGCACGGGCAGCCTGTGGGATACATTTGCTCTGGCACATTTGCTTGTGCAATGCGATTTAACTCAACCTTCATTTTTGTTTCATTATAATACAAGGCTAAATTTCTAAACCCGAAAAAAAAAAAGCATAGAAGTAGTGCATATAGTACCTAGTCTTATGAAAAGTAAGGGTACCTTCACACTTAGCGATGCAGCAGCGATCCGACCAGCGATCTGACCTGGTCAGGATCGCTGCTGCATCGCTACATGGTCGCTGGTGAGCTGTCAAACAGGCAGATCTCACCAGCGACCACTGAACAGCCCCCAGCCAGCAGCGACGTGCAAGCGACGCTGCGCTTGCACGGAGCCGCCGACTGGAAGCTGCGGAGACTGGTAACTAAGGTAAACATCGGGTATGGTTACCCGATGTTTACATTAGTTACCAGTGCTGTGTGCAGAGAGCAGGGAGCCGCGCACACTGAGCGCTGGCTCCTTGCTCTCCTAGCTGCTGTACACATCGGGTTAATTAACCCGATGTGTAATGCAGCTACATGTGCAGAGAGCAAGGAGCCGCGCACACTGCTTAGCGCTGGCTCCTTGCTCTCCTAGCTGCTATACACATCGGGTTAATTAACCCGATGTGTACAGCAACTACATGTGCAGAGAGCCGGAGCCGGCAGCACAGGCAGCGTGAGAGCGGCGGAGGCTGGTAACTAAGGTAAATATCGGGTAACCACCTTGGTTACCCGATGTTTATCTTGGTTACAACCTTACCTCAGCTGTCAGACGCCGGCTCCTGCTCCCTGCTCGCTTCATTTGTCGCTCTCTCGCTGTCACACACAGCGATGTGTGTGTCACAGCGGGAGAGCGGCTTTGAAGAAAACGAACCAGGGCTATGTGTAACGAGCAGCGATCTCGCAGCAGGGGCCAGATCGCTGCTCAGTGTCACACACAGCGAGATCGCTAATGAGGTCACTGCTGCGTCACAAAAAGCGTGACTCAGCAGCGATCTCGGCAGCGATCTCGCTGTGTGTGAAGCACCCCTAAGTCTAGAAAAACAACATTTACTTAAAGGGGGTTGTTCCAGAAACAAAGCTAATTTTAATCAATAGATCGTGGAATAATAATGATTTCCAAACTTTGAAGTGTTTAAGAAAAAATTGTTGCTGTAAGAGAATGTTATATACACCATTCAAAAAAGTTAGGGATATTTAGTTCTCAAGTGAAATTTCAGGATGATCCTAAAATGCCCTCTAACCTTCTCAAGTGAACGTAAAGGGTTCTTCCCATCTCCAAGATCCTATCCCAATATGTAGTAGGTGTAATAATAAGAATATTAGCAAATACCTGCAATTAGAAATATATATAGTATGTTCTGCTGATTAGCTATGTCACTGTGTTCAAGGCATTGCAGGACCTTACGTATCCATGGTTATGACCAAGCGTATAGTTACAGTTAGTGGTCATAACCATGGATACCTAAGGTCCTGTAATGCTGTGAACATGAGATAAGCGACGTAGTGAATCAGAAGATCTATACTGCATTTCTAATTGGAGGTATTTGTTAATATTATTATTAGGCACACTATATATTGGGATAGGGTCTTGGAGATGTGAATACCCCTTTAATGTGACCTTCCCTACACTTTTGAATGCACATGTCCAACTGTTCAATGTTTCAGTACTTTTTGCACAACTTGCTGTTCTCTGACAAGGAGCTTAATGGCAAAATTCACAACTGGTGTTTGATCAATAAATTTCAGGGTTCAATTAGAATTTATATATAAACAGTCCCCCTCATCATGCTGTTCACATTCTGACATCATGAGACCAAAACAACACCTAATAACTGATCAACAGTACCTCGCCACTGTGAGGCTTCAAGCAGGATGTTCTCAGACAGAAATGGTCACTGAGCTTAGTGTGTCACAGAGTGTCATCAGCATGTTGCAATAGAGATACATAGAGACTGGAAGAGCCACAGAAAGGTATAGAAGTGGATGGGTTTTTTTTTTGTTTTTTTTAATTTTTTTTAATTTTCCTAAACACTTTGGCCCTCAGTCATTCCTGTGCAGACAGTCTTTGCCAGAGTATTGGGTTGTACCAGTTTAGAACAGCTTCACATTTTGCGCAATGTGTAGTTGTGCAAACATTTTTGTGCCTTTTGCACTTTTACTACAATCCTAGCCAGCTCCTCCTTTTTGAAAAGTGTGCTGTATTTTGCAGGAGGACCTGGTCAAGGAAGGCCACCAAATTTCTAAGAATGTATGCAAGAAAAGTGTACATCAGTGCCTGACTGGTGTACATTTCTATAAGTGACGCAATCATATGCATTAAAGGGAACCTGTCAGGTCCAATATGCACCCAGATCCACGGGCAGTTCTGGGTGTATATTAGTAATCCCTGCCTAACCGTTCCTGTATACACTAGCATAAACAGATCTTTAGAAAAAGTATATCTACGGGTCGTTTATTATATGCTAATGAGCGCAGGGACTAATCCCAAGGGCGTTTTTTCACTTAGCTAGCTTAGCCCACTAACATGCTAATGAATATGCAGCGACGCCACACATACCTCACTCGTTGCTGCACAATGTTAGTAGGTCTACAAGGGGTGCTAACATGCTATGTGGGCCAGCTAGCTAAGGGAACAAACGCCCTCGGGACTAGTCCCCACACTCATTAGCATATATTATACGCTCTTTAGAAATACTTTTTCTAAAGATCTCTTTATCTATGCTCGTGTATACAGGGATGGATAGGCAGGGATTAGCAATATACACCCAGAACTGCTCGTGGTTCTAAGTGCATATTGCACCTGACAGGTTCCCTTTAAGAAGTCTTCTGACGAGCATGGCACATCTTATTCAAGCTCACTCTTCATTTATACTGGAATACAAAATGCCACGCTTGATAAATTGGGGCCTTTGAGTTTTTACAATAAATCACTTAGGTGATGTGTGGGTTGCAATGACCACAGCATCTGAGGGGTTAAAGGTGGTGTAACACAGCGACAACGACGTCGCTGCTACATCACCATTTTCTGTGACGTCCCGTCGCTGTCGCTGTGTGTGACATCCAGGAACGACCCGGCCCCTGCTGTGAGGTCGCCGCTTGTTGCTGAATGACCTGCTTCATTTTTTGCTCGTCGCTCTCCCGCTGTGACGCACACAATCGCTGTTTGTGACAGCGAAAGAGCGACGAACTGAAGCGAGCAGGGAGCAAGAGCCGGCGTCTGGCAGCTGCGGTAAGCTGTAACCAAGGTAAACATCGGGTAACCAAGAAGCCCTGTCCTTGGTTACCCGATATTAACATTAGTTAGTAGCCAGTGGCGGCTCCCTGCTCCATGCACTCCTAGCCAGAGTACACATCGGGTTAATTACCCGATGTGTACTCCAGCTACATGAGCAGGGAGCCAGCACTGGCAGCGTGAGTACACCGCTTAGCGTTGGCTCCCTGCACACGTAGCCGGAGTACCCTGGCTAGGAGAGCAGGGAGCCAGCGCTAAGCGTGTACGCTGGTAACCAAGGTAAATATCGGGTAATGGTTACCCAATATTTACCAAGTGCTGCATGGCTTCCATAGCGACGCGTGTCGTTATGATCGCTGCTGCTTCTGCTGTGTTTGACAGCTAAACAGCGATCATAACAGCGACTTACAAGGTCGCTGTTACCAGGGCTGTGGAGTCGGAGTCGGAGTCGTGGAGTCGGAGTCGGAGCTCATTTTGGTGGAGTCGGAGTCGGAGTCGGTATAAAATGCACCGACTCCGACTCCTAACATATATAATAAATTGGGGACAGGAGTGCAATGCAGAATGTGCTGAATATTTTACTAAATAATAACATTTAGTATAATGCTTATATTTAAGTGAAACATTTATTGTAGTACAATGTGAACATCAGACATTTAATTGTTTTTATGATACAATAATCAAGATATTTGGATAGAACATAACATATTTATTGGAATACAACTTTAGAACACAAAAAACTAATAAATTGTAAATATGTAATATATATATATATATATATGTATATATACACACAGTGTATATACACACACAAGATATATATGTAATCTACTGTATATTACATAGTGTATTACATATTTACAATTTATTACAGTTTTTTGTGTTCTAAAGTTGTATTCCAATAAATATATTTTATGTTCTATCCAAATATCTTGATTATTGTATCATAAAAATTATTAAATGTCTGATGTTCACATACACATATTCATGTATTACAATAAATTTTTCACCTAACTATAAGCAATATATGTAGGAGTCGGAGTCGGAGCCGGAGTCGGAGTCGGAGCCGGAGTCTGAGTCGGTGCAAGAGAATTTGAGGAGTCGGAGTCGGAGTCGAAGGTTTGGCTTACCGACTCCACAGCCCTGGCTGTTACGTCACTATTTTCTGTGACGCGACGTCGTTGTCGCTGTCGCTATGTGTGAATCCAGCTTTAGGGTGCTGTGGTTGCAATAAAACAGAATTGTGAAGCTTTTAAATGGTGATGAACTCAATGAAACTTGATTACTTGGCAAGCCGTAACAATTGTCAATCTCCTACTCAGCCTAATCACAGATTGGACTTCTTTGGCTGCTATGGTAAAAGCATTAGCATCACAATTGCGCTATTGAGAACAATGGAAAAGTAAACACACTACTTCTACAGGCTAAACTACTACTTAAATACAGCTCTGAGCAAATGACAGTGGTAATAGTGCTTAAAGAGAATCTGTCAGCAGGTTTTTCCTATTTAATCTGAGAACAGGATAATGTGCAGTGCCTTGCGAAAGTATTCGGGCCCCTTGATTTTTTTCAACCTTTTCCCACATTTTAGGCTTCAAATATAAACAATTTTAATGTTATGGTGAAGAATCAACAAGTGGACACAATTGTGAAGGTGAATGAAATTTATTGCTTATTTTAAACTTTTTTAAAAAATAAATAACTGAAAATTGGGGTGTGCAATATTATTCGTCCCGCTTCAGTTAATACTTTGTAGTGCCACCTTTTGCTGCGATTACAGCTGCAAGTTGCTTGGGGTATGTGTTTATCAGTTTTACACAGCGAGAGACTGAACTTGCCCATTCTTCCTTTGCAAACAGCTCGTGCTGAGTGAGGTTGGATGGAGAGCGTTTGTGAACAGCAGTTTTCAGCTCTTTCCACAGATTCTCGATTGGATTCAGGTCTGGACTTTGACTTGTCCATTCTAACACCTGGATACGTTTATTTGTGAACCATTCCATTGTAGATTTTGCTTTATGTTTGGGATCATTGTCTTGTTGGAAGACAAATCTCCGTCCCAGTCTCAGGTCTTTTGTAGACTCCAACAGGTTTTCTTCAAGAATGGTCCTGTATTTGGCTCCATCCATCTTCCCATCAATTTTAACCATCTTCCCTGTCCCTGCTGAAGAAAAGTAGGCCCAAACTATGATGCTGCCACCACCATGTTTGACAGTGGGGATGGTGTGTTCAGGGTGATTAGCTGTGTTGCTTTTACGCCAAACATATCGTTTGGCATAGTGCCCAAAAAGTTCGATTTTGGTTTCATCTGACCAGAGCACCTTCTTCTACATGTTTGGTGTGTCTCCAGGTGGCTTGTGGCAAACTTTAAATTTAATTTTTTATGGATATCTTTGAGAAATGGCTTTCTTCTTGCCACTCTTCCATAAAGGCCAGATTTGTGCAGTGTACGACTGATTGTTGTCCTATGGACAGACTCTCCCACCTCAGCTGTAGATCTTTGCAGTTCATCCAGAGTGATCATGGGCCTCTTGGTTTCATCTCTGATCAGTCTTCTCCTGGTTTGAGATGAAATTTTTGAGGGATGGCTGGGTCTTGGTAGATTTGCAGTAGTATGATACAACTTCCATTTCATTATGATCGCTTAGATAAGCTAGAAAAGAGAAGCGCTGATAGGGTTTTACCAGATTAAACACACGGTTAGCAAATGGTAAATGCACTCACCGATTGAAGTTGTGAGAGGTGACAACCACCACAGATAGCATGAGATAATGGCAGCCGCTGCGGCCCCACGTGTTTCAGACTTCAAAGTGGAGAGGGAGAAGGGGTTAAACCCGCGCAATCCGCCAGTAATCCAGAAGGAGATGTTGATAAATTAAACAATCTTTTATTCCATGGGTCTACGCGTTTCAAGGTCTAAGACCTCTTCTTCAGGACCAGTAAATCAACTGGTTGATTTACTGGTCCTGATGAAGAGGTCTTAGACCTTGAAACGCGTAGACCCATGGAATAAAAGATTGTTTAATTTATCAACATCTCCTTCTGGATTACTGGCGGATTGCGCGGGTTTAACCCCTTCTCCCTCTCCACTTTGAATTATGATCACTTACACAGTGCTCCTTGGGATGTTTAAAGTTTTGGAAATCTTTTTTTTTTAACCAAATCCGGCTTTAAACTTCTCCACAACAGTATCACGGCCCTGCCTGTTGTGTTCCTTGGTCTTCATAATGCTATTTGTGCTTTAAACAGAACACAGACTATCACAGAGCAGGTGCATCTATACGGAGACTAGATTACACACAGGTGGATTATATTTATCATCATCAGTCATTTAGGACAACATTGGATCATTCAGAGATCCTCAATGAACTTCTGGAGTGAGTTTGCTCCACTGAAAGTAAAGGGGATGAATAATATTGCACGCCCCACTTTTCAGTTTATTATTTTTTAAAATAGTTTAAACTAAGCAATACATTTTGTTCAACTTCACAATTGTGTCCCACTTGTTGTTTCTTCACCATAAAATTTTAATTTTTATCTTTATGTCTGAAGCCTGAAATGTGGGAAAAAGGTTGAAAAAAAAAAAATCAAGGGGCCGAATACTTTCGCAAGGCACTGTAGGTACAGAGTTGCTAATTCTAGCAATGTGTCACTTGCTCAGCAGCTTGCTGTGGTTTCAAAACAATCAGCGTTTTATCAGCAGAATATTATCGCTAGAGGACTAGGTGTTTTTCGTGCAAGCCAGAGCAGTTCATCTGCATAACCCCACCCCCACCACTGATTGGCAGCTTGCTGACAATGCACAATGTATACAAGAAGCTGCCAGTCAGTGCTGTGGGCGGGGTTATACATAGCTTATCATTCACAGCAATGCTATAACTATAGCAGGAAAAACAGGAATTCTATAAAAACTGCACCAAGCAATCCAGTGTGTGTGACACATCGCTGTAATCAGGCTCTTTACCCCTATATCTTGCAGCTCTCATATTATATAGAAAAAACCTGCTGACAGATTCCCTTTAAACAGCAGTGACTAGAGCTAGCTCCAATCACTGCTGTTGTAGGCTGCTGATGGCTGTAAGTAAATTATATGGCAGTGATAGGGTTAAGGATCCAGGTATCCTGCTGTTGGCATTTCATGTGGACAATGACTCACATCTCTGTTACTTGGAGCCATCATGTACCTGGTTACAGACCCATAAAAAGATAAGGCAGGTGTTCCTGTTTGGGAAGTTACCATAATTGCACTAATATTCCTAACTGAATATACCGTATTTTTCAGAGTACAAGATACACAACAGATTTAGAAAACAGGAAAGGGAAAAATCTTATGCTAATTAAAAAATCCTTTTGTGGTGATGTGTGGGGGAGCGACTGATCGGAGTGGCATCACACCTTCAGTCCTCCCTATATCTGCTATATACCATGACCCAGACCCCTAAAACATCATACATAGGTATTAATATTGTGCAGATGTGTGCATTAGATATGTGTAGTATGTGGGGACACATCAGGCGGTGAGGGATCAGAGATGAGGAGCCTGAATGAATATCTCATGTATAGACTGAGAAAACATTGCCTGGCAGTGAGAGAGTTTGGGCTTATTCAGACATTTTTGGCATACTGGTCACTATGACAGTCTGTCCAGCAATTTTTGAGGACCGAGAGGTCAGCACCAAAGACGGAGATGTCCAAATCAGGGCTCACAATTGTCAATACAAGTCAATGGATCCATGAATTTTTTAGAAGGAAAAACGTATGAAACTCTAATAATAAAAAGTAACAGTCAGTTTGGTGTGTACAAAAAAAAGAAGTCACTGAAGTGTGAATGAGAAATAAGGCCGCTTTACACACTGTGACATCGCTAGATGATGCTAGCGTGATAGCACCCGCCCCCATCGTACGGCCGATATGTGGTGATCGCTGCCGTAGCGAACATTATCGCAACGGCAGCGTCACACGCACATACCTGCTCTGCGACGTCGCTGTAACCGGCGATCCGCCTCCTTCCTAAGGGGGCAGTTAGTTCAGCGTCACAGCGACGTCACTAAGCGGCCGCCCAATCAAAGCGGAGGGGCGAAGATGAGTGGGACGTAACATCCCGCCCACCTCCTTCCTTCCTCATTGCAGGCAGCCGCAGGTAAGGTGAGGTTCCTCGTTCCTGCGGTGCCACACATAGCGATGTGTGCTGCCGCAGGAATGACGAACAATATCGTACCTGCAACAGCAACGATATTTGGGTAGAGGGGGGCATGTCACCGATTTTGAACATTTTTGCAACGATTCAAAATTGCTAATAGGTGTCACACGCAACGACATCGCTAAACCGGCCGGATGTGTGTCACAAATTCCGTGATCCCAACGACATCGCTTTAGCGATCTCGTAGCATGTAAAGCCACCTTTAGTCTCTTTTTGCCCCTTTTGTCATAGCATACCACAGCTCGGGTCAGTCATCTCCTCAGGACTCACCCCTAAAGTCCCCGTCACACGCAACGACGTATCTAATGATATATCTCCGGGGTCACGGATTCCGTGACGCACATCCGTCATAGCGACGTTGTTGCGTGCGACACCAACGAGCGACCGTTAACGATGGAAAATACTCACCAAAATGTCCATCGTTGACACGTTGTTCGTTTTCAAAAAAATCGTTGATTGTTGAGGACGCAGGTTGTTAGTCGTTCCCGAGGCAGCACACATCGCTACGTGTGACACCTCGGAAATGACGAACTACAGCTTACTTGCGGCCACCGGCAATGAGGAAGGAAGAAGGTGGGCGGGATGTTACGGCCGCTTATCTCCGCCCCCCCCCCCGCTTCTATTGGGTGGCTGCTTAGTGACGCCGCACGAACCGCCCCCTTAGAAAGGAGGCGGTTCGCCGGCAACAGCGACATCGCTAGGCAAGTATGTGTGACTGCTCTGAATGATATCGTGCGCCACAGGCAGCGATTTGCCTGTGACGCACAAACAACGGGGGCGGATACGCTCGCTAGCGATATCGCTGCGTGTGACAGGGCCTTAAGGTTTATACCTCGGCCTAAGTAGTCTGGGATGGCAGGTAATACAGCTCGCAGTCCTGACTAGCAGGTAGGCCGAAGATAGTACTAATGGGGGCCAAAAAAGGCAGGGTTTGAGCCACACACCTGTTACTGGCTTCAATACAGAGCCATACCCAGTGATCACAGGAGCCCATCTCTGGTCTGCCCACAATAGCACAGCAGGCATCGCTGTCAAGTGTCAGCCGAGGGTCATGCGACTGTGATCTGATCTTGCAATCGCATCACAGGTGTGGAAAAGAGGGAGCATTTTCTCCCTCTCCTCCCCGGCCTGTCTCTGTGTACATCGCACTGCGGTCACACGCTCCCATAGACGTGTATGGGTGTGTGTGAGCGGAGACTCGCTGCCAAATGCAGCATGATGCAATTAATTTCTCAGGTCAATATGGTATGAGAAATCAATTGCAGATGGACACTGCCCCACAGTTTTGCACTGGTGCGAGTGCAGTCTGATGTTTTATCGGATTGCACTCATCTGTGCAAAACGCAAGTGGAACCGAGGCCTTTCTTGCATTTTTTGAGGCTGTGTATTTTCATTGCGGCCAAAATGATGCTTTTTACAATACAAGTACAGTGGATGGGATTAATAGAAATCTGCTGCCCACTGTGCTTTTTTACGCTGCGTAAACTGACCTTCAGTGGATTTTTCCAAGCCGCAGCATATCACTTTTTCTTGCGGGAATGCTCAAGTTTTCTGTGTGGATTTTCCCCATAGACTTGCATTAGATGCAGAAAATTCCCAGGTAAAAGACATATGAGTTTTTTGTGCATTTACGCAGCGGATATGCACAAAAAATGCATGAAATTAGACCTGATGTCAATACCAGGAATTTTTTTTTAAGACATTAAAAAGGATGATACACTAAACATAGGCAAAAAAATGCAATGAAAAAACCGCAAGTAAACTAAGGTGCAGAGATGGTATAGAAATTCTGCAGCGTCAAAAACTCTAATTATCCGGATCGTGGGAATGTGCCTTTACTGTAAAGAATCCCATACCTTGCTGTTGTGGAAACTTTATACCCAGGACAGTGACTATATCAAGAGCAAATAAATAGGAGTCATAGCCTTTGATATAATTAGAAATAAATATTAAATCATCCCTCAGTTGTTGTTTTTTTTTTTTCTAAATACAATTTCGATAATCTTTCTGGGTTCTACAGTCCACCTACAATATACAGTGGAACCTTGGATTACGAGTATAATTGGTTTCGGGAGTGTGCTCTTAAACCAAGTTACTCTTATATCAAAGCAAATTTTCCCATAGGAAATAATTGAAACAAACAATTCGTTCCACAACCCAAAAATATTTACTGTATTTATACAAACTTATTACGGTAATACAATGTGTATTCATATAAATTACAGTACACTCATACAAAATACTGTACAGTAAAAGACAAAGCAAATTAAACTGCACTTTAGCTTACAATAGAATTGTTTGTGTACAGGAGATACAGTACAAGCAATGTACTGTACTGGTTATCAATAAGTACAGTACTGTATCCACAAATGCAAATTGATAGGTATGCTGTATAGTATATACAATGGTATACTGTATACAGTACATATGTACAGAAAGTTACCTCCAGAGCGGGTCAGAGCGTGGAGAAAGGACGGAACCGGAAGTATGCACTGAGTATTTGCTCTTATTGCAAAGCATTGCTCTTAAACCATGTAAGGCTGCTTTCACACTACGTTTTTTAGCATGCGTCATGAATTTTTTTTGCTGCAAAAGCGGATCCTGTTTTTGCAAAAAAAAAATGCATGCAAACGCATGTGTTATTTTGCAGGATCCTGTCACTAAGTTTATGGGCAGGCATTGAAGTCATCTGATCGGGAGTGAGGGGAACTGAACGTGAAAGACTGGGAGCCGACATCTGACAGCTGCGGAGGCTTGTAACCAAGGTAAACATCGGGTAACTTGCTTGGATACCCGATATTTACCTTGGTTACGAGCGTCTGCAGCTGCTAGGAGCAGGGCTCCCTGCACACGTTACCAACGTAAACATCGGGTAACTAAGACCGCGGTTACCAGATATTTACCTTGGTTACAAGCGTCCTCCGCTCTCAGGTGGAGGAGAGGGAGGGGGAGAGAGCCTGATGATGCGAGGCTGGTTTCTGGGCATGCTCAGTAGAGCAAGCAGGATCCTGTCTATCAGCATGCCAGCGTTCACATGTGTTTGCGTGCAGTAAAGTCAGGATCCAGCAATTTGCAGTATTTGGACGCAGCTCAAAAACGCTACAAGTAGCATTTTTGAAAAAAAGTTAAAAAAAAACTGCAAGTCGCTGGATCCTCACTATAACGCACGCAAACGCAGGTGAACGCATGTTGACGCGAGTCCATTGCAAAAGCATTGAAATGAAAACGCATTTGCACTGGATCCGTTTTTGCGTTAAAAAAACGTTCATGATGCATGTTAAAAAAAAAAAAAAAAACGTAGTGTGAAAGCCGCCTTACAAATCTGTAAAAAGCTTTGCTTGTCTTGCAAAACGCTCTCAGACCAAGTTACTCTTAAACCAAGGTTCCACTGTATACTACTTTAGTCGCCTGCCTATAAACCGGCTCAAATAATGAAGTCAAGCAAGTGCCAACATAACATGTCAGGCCAGTGATTGGCAGCAGTGGTCACGTGGATGCCAAAGTTTTTGGTGTTTTGTGACTTTTTTTATTGTTGTTTAAACCTTATTTATCTTTGTATCAGCACCTTTGTATGTGTTCGTCTGTTGTCTTTTTTTACGTTTGTCACTGTGGGCGCAGTGTAAGGTTTCTAGAGGTTTTGGCCAGATTCATAATTTGACTTTTCAAAAAGGTGCAAATGTACACTTGTCCCTCCTGGAGGGATTTTATCTTTGCATGAAATTTTGGCACAAATTTTGCAACATTCTAGAGAAATATATTTTTAAATTTTGCACAAAATTAAAA